>NC_140180.1:74484599-74492099 GCF_963971535.1 Notolepis coatsorum | reverse complement strand
GTGCCTGGCCGTGGAAGCCTCTCATCTCTCCCCGATATTGGAAATAAGAGTGAAGGTCTTGCTAAAACAAACACAATATATCCCCAAACTTCTCCGCTCACTTTATGAACGATGTGAAGAGAAAAACACCGGAGGCTCCCGTGTTAACTGGACTGAACAAACCCGGCGGTGCCACATGATCTCTTTCTCCCAAGGCGGCGTACCGCTGTAGTCCACAGTTCCGAGATTAGCTCGCTAATCTTAATGCGGGGTACTCTTACGTGTTCCTCTCGTCGCGATACATTTTCATTGGCGACGGAAAAGTTTGACTGCTTTTAGGTATTCTCTCCTCATCTGTCTCTTAAGTCTCCCATCGAGAAACATGACAGCCCAAACCACCTCCTCCACCCCCCACTCCTCTCCTCTCCTGTCTCCCAGATGAAAGCCTTTCTTTGCCTACAAACCTCAGTGTGTCCTCCCCTCTCTTACCCTCACCCCCCCCCCCCCACTCTCTCCCCCTGCCTGGCCCCAGAAGTGTGTAGTAGTTTTTTTGTGTGTGGTTGTGTTTGCTGCATTCCCTGATTTATTTATACATTTCTGATTGTAGCACCTCATGCATTTCCAGAACCAGGAAGTCAGACCTTGTGCATTATGCCGCCTAGTCAGATTCTCATTTGAAATATACATGGAGCGCATGAATATATTTATTGTCAAGAAGCGGCTGATGCGTTTGCCACTCGGGAGGGCGCTCCAGAGTCTCATTTCCTGCAGTGGCCCTGCTCCGGGAATGGAGTGGCGTGATCCTCACAAGCTCCGGCTCCAGCAGCCACCAAACGGAACGTCTCTCCACAACGGAGCGAGGAGGGGAAATGATTGGCCCTCCCGCTTGGAGGAAAAAGTCGCTTCAAAGCGCTCTGCTGGCCGACGCTTTAGCCCCATCTCTCCCCATTAGATCTGTGTGCTCTGACGGCCCTTTGAAGGGGTCTGCGGCGCTCGCAGGAGCGGTGCTTGTGATTGCGTTGTGTAGGCGGTTCGGTTCCGCGCGGCGTGCTGTATGCGTTTGAGTTTGCCTCGCGGCCGTGCCAGTGTTGCTGTGTGTGTGTGTGTGTGTGTGTGTGTGTGTGCGGGTTTAAGCTGGAGTGCTGCGAGTTCACTCCCCACTCGGTGCTCACCGGTCAAGTGGGCTGGAATAATACACGTCCACCGCCCGAAAGCACACAGCATGACAAGGCAACAGCTGCTGTCTCATGTTTAGGCACATGCACGTTTATATACACACACACACACACACACACGGGTATGTCACGGGCGAAGGTAAAGTGTGTGTATCCTGGCAAAGGAGTCAGCTGCGACGGGCTTGTGCAGAGTACAGCGTTGTGTGTGTGTGTTGCAGATGGCGGTAATAATGATCAGATAGCTCTTGTAATGGAGACGCCCCGGTTTCTAATGGCTTCCTAAGACAACACATGGAGCGCATTTTACGAGGCCACAATCCGCCGGGTTATCACGGAGCACACGGCGCGAATGAGAATAGCATCATGTCAAACAACCTATTTATTAGCGCGCACACATCACACACACAGACAGACACACACACACGCAGCACGCCTGGGTTGTGGCTTGTTAAGAGGCGAGCCATGCGAGAGGAGACACAGACTCCCTCCGCACCGGTTAGCCCCGTCCTCCCCTCTTTTACGTTTGCCGCAAATGAGCCTAATAATGCGTGTCTCGCTGATTGCATCAGTCAATATGCCGTTCAATACCGGGAGGGGGGTTTAGAAACCCACTGACAGCTTAAGCATGTCGGCCTGGATAAGATCTCCCTACTGAGGAACAAAGAAGGAGCAAGTCGTTTGTCTCCCAGGGACACGTGTAACTGTCTTTTACAATCACCAGGCCCAGGTCCTGCGCAGAGAATGGATTTGTCAGTCAAATTATCCTGATGAGAGTCCTCTTTTAATAGCACAAGAGGCAGCTTGATGTGCGACAGCAAACCGTGTTAAAGGGGCACTTTGCCCAAAAAACAACGCTGTTTATTTTGAGCATAATGTGATTGTCACACATACATCCACAAACTGTAAACAGTTTTGCACACATTCATTTAGTTCAGCTATTGAGAGTAAATGAGGCTGAATATGGCCACTACTGATGTCATCGGGGACATTGGATCCTTGTGCTGTTTTAATTACAGCGCCATGGAATTATGAAAAATAGCAACGCCTTGTCTTATAGGGACTGCTACCGTATAATTTCCTTGAGCTGTAATTAACAACACAAGGATTCGATATCCCTGATGACATCACTGGTGGCCATATTCAAACTAATTTACTCAATAGCTGTCAAACTAAATTAATGTGTTAAAGTGCCCCTTTAACATGGTTATAACGCGTCTAGATCTGTCTCACACACGGACCGTTTCCTCGTTACAGGAATATAATGAGATGTGTGATTTTCATCACATTTTACATTGATCATATTTTCAACGTTGAGTTTAAATTTTAGCATTTAGTTAGTTTAAAACATTTTAGACATGGATTTGCTCGTTTATTCCTTTCTTTTTTTTCAGACATGTTCTGCTTATTATGTTATTTGGTTTCAGTAAAGAGATTTTTTTTTGGCAGTCGGGGGCCAAAAGCAGAATGTTCGCAGTACTGTTTGGAGAGTTGCCTTAGGATTCCCATAGTATCAATGTATTGGTAACAGATGTCGGCCTTATTCACTGTGGCTTTGCCGCCAGAGTTCCGCTCTCTTTTTGGCTTTAACAAAAAAAATAAAGACTTGGATTTTGTAACTTTTTAAACTACTTTAGCAGGCACGTATAATTTCTCACATTTTTTACACAATTTAAAATTTGGTTTAATGAAAATATGTTTTTTTTGTTTTGTTTTGTTTTTTTAACCCCCCGTGTCTAGTTTTGTTTTGGTTTACAGTAACAACCTCAGAGCGTTCCCACAGCAACAGGAAAAGAGCAGCAGCAGAGAGACCCTCCTTGACATGCTGATGAAAGCTGTTTCTTTTCTTTTTATAAACTGCAAAGCATTTTGATTGATCTGTCCTGTGGTCTTGATCCCCGGACTCGGCTGATTAAACCTATCCATCAGCTTCTCTTATCGGGCCACTAGCAGATCAACTGCAGGACACTGAACTTGTATTGTTGCTACACAGCGAGAGTCAAAGGGTGAGGGACCGGCCGGGGAGTTCTGTTCCCTTAAAAACCAAAACTGTTAGTGGCAAAGACCTTCCCAACAAAGTGGAAAAACATGTTATTTAAAAGAAACTGCTGGAGCCAAGGGGAGGGGGGGGGGGGGGGGGGGGGGGGGGGTTGAGATCAGTATTGGAGTATCACGCACGTGCTATTGTCATTAGAACCCACACATGCACAGACACACACACAAACGCACACACTATAATCCATATTACAATAACCTTTGAGTGAGATTGGGCACTGGCATTGCAGATTGTGACACAATACTTCCTCTGGAGAGGAGAGCTGGATTCCTGTCCATGGAGTGTCAGCTACCCCCCCCCCCCATGGAGTGCAGCTACCCCCCCCCTGCCACATCTCACACCTCCACCACATAGAGATGTCTCTACCACTGACAGGCTGTCACACACACACACACACACACACACACACACACACACACACACACACACACACACACACACACACACACACACACACGTCACACACACACACACTTCTTTTACTATACTTGTGAATACATTGTATTGACTCAGATTCATTCCCCTATAGCTCTTCACTCTGACCTTAACCATACACGCTACATGCCTTAAACCTAACCCTAACCGAATTCAAAATGATAACCGTAACCCATAACCCCATCAGTGTTTTTTCGGTGCGAGGACCAGCCAAATTGTCCTTTACATTAAAGGCAGTTTCTCTAGAGTCTGCTCTCACAAGCACGGTTAAACAACACACACACACACACATTAAACACGCACTCGTGCGGGGGTTGGCCATGCGCATGTGCTCCCTCCAAAAAGGAGGACAGATGAGCGCCGCTGCCGCCGTTATGAATCATCCGAATGATTTGCAAGTCAAATGGGGGGGGGGGGGGGTTCATAACACGGCGCATGTTATTCTCCCAAATAAATGAGAATTCTTCATCTTCAAGGTGAAGTCGAAACAGAGATACATCAACAGCTGCTAAAAAGCGGATGATTGCGTGTCGGTTCGACTCTCGTTCGCCTGCGAGCAAGCGTCTATTATCGCCATGTGATCACGTCAAAAGGATATCCATTTCTGAGGGTGTCACATGTGTAAAAAAATTAAAAATAAAAAGAGTGCTTCTTTTAGCTTCTGCTCATTATATTCTATTGGCTTCCATGTGTGGCCCTCGACAGAATGTAGACCGTTTCACATAAGTTAGAGAGAGAGAGAGAGAGAGAGAGGGTACACAGTGTTTACACGGATATATCTATCTGATAACGATATCATATCAAAGCCCTGCATATCAGTTAACACTCTGTTTTCGTCAAACAGTGCAATAGTTACCTACTCTGCCGCCTTATCGCGCATTAATCTAACTTGGTTTACACAGTCAGACTTGCAGGTTGGTGCTGGAGGGAGACGGTTTATTGAAATCGTGTGGGAACATGTCCCGCAGTAGCAGGTGTGGGCCTGTGAGCTAGCCTAGCCTAGCTGCTGGTTGAAATGCTCCCCAGCACTGCTGATACAGAGGCTGCCTATGTGGCATAATTCATTAACCTGGTATCTAGCTAATCTCTGGGCTAATTCATTTAGTCCTGCGAGCACCGTACTCTTGTGTATTAATATCCTCTCCACACATACCCTCCACCCCCCCCCCCCCCCCCTTCCTCGCGGGATTCGGGTAGCGGCGTAGCCATGGCAATGATTGTGTCATTATTTTTGCAGTCGGATGAGTGATATCCCTGAGGGCCGTACGCCGGCTTGTCCAGACCGAGTTGAGAGAGGAGTGCTTAGAATTGCAAATGGCCGCCCCAGCGTTGTGTTTATTGTGTGTCTCAATATCGAGAGACAATCAGGCAAATCAAAACCCTCGGCTGGAGAGATGGGACCGAGGCGCGGTGGGCCTCTCTGGTTGGCATCGTGTCCCCGATAGCCCCCCCCCCCCCCCCCCCCCCACTCAGTGTGTGGTGTGTGTAGTTTTTGAAGTACGTGCACACAGCTGGAGAAAGACAGGCAGAGAGAGAGGGAGAGAGAGACGCACTAAATCTAGAGCGCTCTCAATCATCTGTAGTGTTGCTGCCCTCTCACACAGCTGAGAAATATTAAACACGCTTTATGATAATGAAAGCGCAGGCGACAGACATAAATATCACACGCAAAGCGCTGAGGGATTAAAATGTCTTGTACGTTGGCTCATAACAGAAATTTGTCATTGATTTCATGGCTTCTGGAATCGTTAGAAGCTCGACTTATCGGCTTTCTACATCAGCAGAATATATTTCTTTCAGACGCCTGTCCGCGATGAGGGATATAGAGGCGTGCTGCCTGTAGCATGGACTCTGGGATATTCAGACGTCTCTCCATGTATTTCCGCTGTCACGGCTGGGCTAATGGAAGTTGTTGGCGGAATGCCCTTGTTATATATCGGAGAGTGACGGACTGTGATGCAAAGTGGCCTAAACACACACTCTTCGTACACAAATCACTTGTGAAACGCTCCTCTCCCAACAATTGGCCATCGCGCTGTCCTAGATATTGACTTACAGTTTGTACGAGTTTCTGCTAAACCCATCTGAAAGCCATCCGGAGCTATTGTACAAGACGGGAAGCCAGTGTTTCACCTCGCTGTGTAATTCCCTCTGACAGTCATTCCAAGAGGCAGATCTTCTCTTGTTTCGCTACTGTTGGCTTGTAAAGAATGTGTGTGTGTGTTGTCGGGGGGGGGGGGGGGGGGGGGGGGGGGTTGACATGCACACGCACGTGCACACGTACGTCCCTGTTGGAACACGTGATAATCCACCCCCCGGGTCATACATGTTCCCCATATAGAAGCACATGAAACAGGCGGGCATGACGGCCAGGTATGGACCTGCACGGGCAGACAGGTACAGCTACAGGGAAGGTAACTGTTAAAAAGTTTATAACACACCACACACACACACACACACAGACACACAGACACACAGACACACAGACACACACACACACACACACACACACATTCTTAAGCTCTCACCACTGCGGGCTAAATGAAAATCTTGTGAAGAGGAATGTGATCACGCTCTCTGGAAATCCCTGGGATGGACGGTGGGGATTTTTTTTCTTTTTTTTTACGGGGGCGCCTTGACGGAAAGGCGGCGAGGAGCTCCTACTGGAAGAACCCGGGAGCGACCAACGCATGTGATTGAGAGTTATTAGCTTCCCGGGCCAACGGCAACACCGGGAGGAAGGTATGTCGAGAGAGGGGGAGGGGGAGAGGGAGGGAGAGGAGGGGGAGTTCACAAGGTGACATCTTGTCAGCTGTTTGACTTTCCCAGGGAAGCAGTTTCACGAACAATGCAAAAGAAAAATACCCACAAACCAATGACCACAACAATTGAAACACCCCCACACACACAGACACACACACACACACACACACACACAGACACTCACACACACACACAAAAAAGAACAGTGATGTTTGTTTATTGGCGACTGAATTATTGCCGCTCCTTAAGACCGACCGGGGGGATGTTGGAATGCGTGAGTGACTGCTGCTGTGCTGCTCATACAGCAGGCGGATGTCGCCTAGCGGACTGCTCCACGCATCCATCTTCCAGCGCTTCGCCACAATAGCAGGAATACATTAAAAAAACAAAAAAGGGGGCAAAAAAAAAAGGACCAGTCAGGGGGAAATGGGACTAATATAAATATTGTGTTAGTAGTACCCTCCCTCTCCGTCACTCTCAACCCCTGCAATTGTCTTTCCACGCTGACGGATGAACAATGAAAGCGTTTTGAACTTTTGCATGCGTGCTATCTTTTACTTCTCGGTCCTGAACCGCGCTGTCGAGAAGAGAAGCCTCTGGTGCTCTGCCAGAGACTGATTGATCGCCTCGTGTGCGCCGTGTCTCTGCCTTTGTTCTCCGCAAGCGGGTTTGTCTATATACCCCGGTACCCAGATGCCTACTGTAGCTGTGTCATATTAACACCTGTTAAAAGCGTCTCTGGGTACGTGCTGTACGCACACACACACACACACACACACACACACACACACACACACACACACACACACACACACACACACACACACACACACACTCACTGTACAGTCGTAAAATATTGATTCAGTTCAGCTTTGATCATTAAAAAAAAATGGTTCTCACTGAATTCCGACCAGGGAGCGCATTCCAAATTGGGACAAAGGCCGTCTTTATGTCCATTGTGAGGTATGGGGGGGGGGGGGGGGGGGGGGTTATGGGTGTTAGGTTGGTTAGGGAGACCACCGAGTCGCTGGTTCAATCCCCGTAACGTTCCATATAGGTCTCTTTTTAATGAAACTTTTATTTACACATTGTACC
>NC_140180.1:74449599-74479599 GCF_963971535.1 Notolepis coatsorum | reverse complement strand
GGCGGGGGTGGCATATGTGAGATCATGTGCTCATATTCACCAGAGGAATGTAAAAGGAGGGGGGCTTTGCTCCCCCCTCTCTCCTCCTTTCCTCTTTCCCTCCTTTCTTCTCTTCCCCTCTCCTCCTCCTCCCCTCTCCTTTCCTCTCCTCCACCTCCCCTCTCCTTTCCTCTCCTCTCCTTTCCTCTCTTACTTCCCCTTTCCTCTTTTCCTCCCCTTTCCTCCTCTCCTTTCCTCTCCCCTCTATTTCCCCTCTCCTCCTTTCCACCTCTCCTCCTCTCCTATTCTCTCTCTCCTCTCCTTTCCTCCTCACCTCTCCTCCTCACTGTTTTCTGTTCTCTCTCTCTCTCTCTCTCTCCCATGCTGTAGTGTAGGTCTGTTTTCACAAGCTCTTTACAGGATCCAAAACACCACAGAGCCATCCAGATGAAACAAAGCCGAGTCTCTCTTGGTTGTTTTGAAAAAGATTCTCTTTTATTTGGCTTGGTCGGAGCACCAGATCCCAGTAGTTTGACACGGGGGGGAGGGGGGCGTCTCTCAGATCAGATCCCACCAGTTTGTCTCCCGTTTCACGTAATTTCCTAGAAACCGCAGTGGGTGTTTATCGCCACACTCTTCCTCTGCTCGTTCTCACTCCTTTCATCAACAGGTCTTATGAGTCTCCAGAAAAGGGAGCAACGCTGAGAGATTCAATTCGACCCCCCCCACCCCGCCCGCCCTCCTTCCATTTAACCTCCTCCAAAAGTACAATAACATTCTCTCCTCTTCTCCACTCCTCTCCGTTGCGCGGCCGCTTGTGAGCACCAGACTGGCGTTGATTAAACCGACAGGGAAAACGACTGCAAGACAAAGTCCCAGCCCACCAGTTTAGCTTCACATCCTGGACTGGAGCTGGGTCTGGGTCTGCCAAGTGGAGGGCTTTTAAACTGGGCTAAACACTAATTGCTGCCCTATTTCCTTTATGTTGCTTCTTTCCCATCTGCGATGGCGCTTCCAGACCTCCCCACAGCAGCCAGAGCCTCATTATAGCGGACAGTTAACAAAGGCTGGGAAACAGAAGAGGAGAACTCACTCAGGACGGCTATCTAACCGCCAACTAGGAAGGCCGGCGAAGAAAATTGAATCAATGACAAGGGGGGGTGGGGGGGAGGGGCTTCTGATTAAATCCTTAAGGGATATTAAGATTTTAAGATTTGAGGAAATCTTAATTATTCATCTAAATCGCCGTCTCTTTGCTTTGATAAGGGGAGTTGAATTGAATCGGCAGGGATTGAAAAACGAGAGGGGAGAGTGAAGCAAATTGCCTTATCTTGCTCGCCAGACACTAATGTGTTTTTAATAGTAAAACGGAGCGATGCGCTGAAAAGGGGCCAATCGTCTCTACGTCCGAACGATGGAAATCGCCCCGAAATGGGGGGAAAACACCTACTTGTTGAGTGAGCTCTTTGTGTCATTCGCTCAGCCTTGTTTTCTCGTTATTTGATTCTTCACGTGTTTTTCTGTAGGTGTTTTTTTGTGTGCAGAGAGAAGGGTGGGGGGGGGGGGGGGGGGTTGTTGAGGAGGAGGACAATAAGAGCGAAGGATAAAGCGAGAGAGGGAATGAGATTGGGGAGCAGAAATAAAGGGGGGCTGAGATGGGGGGAGGAATAGAGAGAGGGGTGGTCAGCTACAAAGCCTAATGTTGCCATGGAAACGTGTTTATGCCTCGCTGATGCATCTTGTAGATCCAATTAGGAACTGATTGTGTCCTTGTCTTCATACACACACGCATGTGTATGCACGCACGCACACACACACACACACACACGCACACACGCACACATACATATACGACACACACACACAAGCTTGCTGCTGAAAACCAGCAAATTGTTGGGAGAGGTTTGGACAAAGGATGCCCTACGCTCTCTCTTATCGCCCCTTGAATTAACGCACCCCTCTCCCCCCTTACTCCCCCGCGAGCATCAGACAATAGATCTGGAAGTAACGTCTCACCCGCTTCCAAGCTGCGCGCTCCGCTCCTTACGAGAGGCCCTGTCCTATCTTCATACTCTTTCATGACATCATATTTAGCAGAGGGGGGGGGGGGGGGGGGGGGGTCCGACCGTTTTGCAAATTTAATTTTGGTTAATGTCTCTTTTGTGAGCGAAGTCCATTTATTTAGTAATAGAGTGTCTGAAGCGCTGAAAGGCTCTAATCCAATCATGTTCATTTTCATGGGGCATTTCTTCCAAAACGGGACTTTTTTTTCTCTTTTTTTTGTGATGGCGTCGCACAATGGCTGGCCATACGCCAGCGTTTAAACATCAGGAGGGGAGGGCCCGGCGATTCTCTCTCTCTCTCTCGCCCTCCTGCCACTCTCTATCTCTCTTTTCCTCACAACAACGACCGTGCGGGCCTTCCCTCCCTCCGCCTTTTCTGAAGAGGCAGTCATTTAGCGGTGAAATGATGTGTGTGATGATGGAATGAGGGGCTGTAGAGTAGAGGTGAGAGAGAGACAGAGAGAGAGAGACGGAGGGAGAGAGGGAGAGAGGGAGAGAGAGAGAGAGAGAGAGAGAGAGAGACGCCCGGCCCCTGATGTCTTGTTAAAACGTGAGGGATCAGAAAAAACAACAAATGCATTGCGCTCTGTTAAATCCTTCCTAAATCCGCTGGCATGGGCAGATCTAGCTGATAGCCCCGCTGCTGTGCTCGCTGTCTGTGACCACAACACACACACACACACACACACACACACACACACACACACACACACACACACACACACACACACTTGGTCAGTCCGGCTGTCTGGGTTAATGCCTGGCTAACTGGGACAGCAGACCTGAACCATGCTGACATTTTAAGCCCCAAACAAGTCCAGAACAATGATCCAGTCTGTCTGCCCCCCCGTCAGACCGCAGACCTCAGCCTGTTTCACTGACCAACTAACACACACACACACACACACACAGACTTATGTACGCACCTAGCCACAGGCACACACACACACACACACACACACACACACACACACACACACACACACACACACACATACACTCAACCTGAACAAATGCACCCAATGATCCCCTACCCCTCTCCCCGTCACACTGAGCTTCCGCCTGCTCCGTACCTTTAGCAAATGAAAGAGTACAAGCGCTGATCTGATTGAGTCTGTGCCCGGTGGAGAGGTGAAGAGGTACAGTAAGGCCAGATGGATTATCTTAATCCGCCGGTGGTCGGTGGATGATCAGGGTGAAAAGGGAAGATGAGCCGGGGGAGTCTTAACCCCTGAACCCCTCTGCTCTGTTTTTATTAAGAAGTAGGAATGCGTTTAGAGAGAAACATGAAAACCGCGTGGCTTATAGAAATATATATATATATATATATATATATATATATATATATATTTTAAACGAGGTGAATAGAATAATCTCCCTTTTTACATTTAGATTTTGTTTCTATGTCACGGCTCTCCTACTCTGTGGCCATTTTGTGTCATTCCTCAAGCTCGGCCGGCTGGTTGAGTCGGGGAAGGCCGGCCTTTGGGAGAGACGCCACGGGCAGGGGAGGGGAACGTGACGCCACGGGCAGGGGAGGGGAACGTGACGCCACGGGCAGGGGAGGGGAACGTGACGCCACGGGCAGGGGAGGGGAACGTGACGCCACGGGCAGGGGAGGGGAACGTGACGCCACGGGCAGGGGAGGGGACCGTGACGCCACGGGCAGGGGAGGGGAACGTGACGGCATGGGCAGGGGAGGGGACCGTGACGCCACGGGCAGGGGAGGGGAACGTGACGGCATGGGCAGGGGAGGGGAACGTGACGGCATGGGCAGGGGAGGGGAACGTGACGGCATGGGCAGGGGAGGGGACCGTGACGCCATGGGACAGGAGCAGGGGAGGGGAACGTGACGCCACGGGCAGGGGAGGGGAACGTGACGGCATGGGCAGGGGAGGGGAACGTGACGGCATGGGCAGGGGAGGGGACCGTGACGCCACGGGCAGGGGAGGGGAACGTGACGCCACGGGCAGGGGAGGGGAACGTGACGCCACGGGCAGGGGAGGGGACCGTGACGGCATGGGCAGGGGAGGGGACCGTGACGCCACGGGCAGGGGAGGGGAACGTGACGCCACGGGCAGGGGAGGGGAACGTGACGCCACGGGCAGGGGAGGGGACCGTGACGCCACGGGCAGGGGAGGGGAACGTGACGGCATGGGCAGGGGAGGGGAACGTGACGGCATGGGCAGGGGAGGGGACCGTGACGCCACGGGCAGGGGAGGGGAACGTGACGGCATGGGCAGGGGAGGGGAACGTGACGGCATGGGCAGGGGAGGGGACCGTGACGCCACAGGACTGGAGCAGGGGAGGGGAACGTGACGCCACGGGCAGGGGAGGGGAACGTGACGGCATGGGCAGGGGAGGGGAACGTGACGGCATGGGACAGGAGCAGGGGAGGGGAACGTGACGGCATGGGCAGGGGAGGGGACCGTGACGCCATGGGACAGGAGCAGGGGAACGTGACGCCACGGGCAGGGGAGGGGACCGTGACGCCACGGGACCGGAGCAGGGGAGGGGAACGTGACGCCACAGGACTGGAGCAGGGGAGGGGAACGTGACGCCACAGGACTGGAGCAGGGGAGGGGAACGTGACGCCACAGGACCGGAGCAGGGGAGGGGAACGTGACGCCACGGGACCGGAGCAGGGGAGGGGAACGTGACGCCACAGGACCGGAGCAGGGGAGGGGAACGTGACGCCACGGGACCGGAGCAGGGGAGGGGGGCCACGGGCTCTGGGCTGGAGCAGGGGGGGGTCGGGGGGGGCGTTAATAAAAGAGATTCATGTGACATTCTCCACATAGCTGAACATGGCGAAACAACTGTATACAGTGGATTTGATTCGAGTTGACACCTTCTTTATTTATCCAGGGAAATTCCGCGGATAACAATCGTCTCTTCTTACAAGAGAGCCCCGCTGCGCGTAGAATGATTACAAGAACAAATGCTGCACAACAACAACGAAATGCATTTCAGCGGCAGGGTGATAAAAAGCAATGAGAGGCGAAACAAAAGCAAATTCAGAAACTGTGTTAAATGCGTTTGTTGGAGCCTCCAGCTGAAACACTGTTTGTCTCCCTCAGACACCATCATTTATCTCCGGGGATGGAAAGTACCTTTATTACAAGTACCGGTCTGAGGTACTTGTTCTTTAACGTGGACGTTTTAGGGAAACTTGCTTTACATTTTTACATCGCATTTCAAAGGGATTTTTTTTTTACTCCAGGTTTATCTAATCGCTGCAGTTACTTGGAAGAGAAGAAAAGGTTTTTGCATACAAAACGAGATGAGATGAAGGAAATGATTACACTTTGAAAGTTCAAACCGACTCTTAAGGGGAAGTCGTTTGAGAACAGCGTAACTGCACCACCGACCTCTTTAACATGTGTGTCGATGCATTCAAGGCTTGAATAACCAGCACTGAGATGCACAAACGTACATAAACAAACATACTTTTAATCCTTAAAGGAACAGTTCACCCATAACCATTACCCACGTGTTCCTGAAGGAAAGGTTTTTCTTGCATGCCTCCACACGGAACGGAGTATCCAGAAACGGTAGCCATACTTGATGAATTGAAGTAAAATGTGGTTCAAATTCATTCAACAGCAAAACATTTGTTTACAAACTCTCAAACACACCGTGCAGTATAATTCAAGTCTCCATTTACTGTACGCTCAGTACTTCGCCATTTTCAGTAAAACTTTGCTAATGAAAACATTTCCGGATAAATGCTGCCTTCAAATGGGGTCGTCCATATGAAGGACCCACTATTGTGGTATTCACAACGTCGTCAGTGGAAATATTCTGCGCACTTGCCTATGGCTGCACGATTTTGGGAAATAATCTAATTGTGATTTTTCGGACAGATATTGCGATTGCGATTACATTTGCGGTTATATATTTGTTTCTTTATTAAGCAGCCCCACAGAGGTTTATTGTAAAATGCGGCTTGCATCTGGCCTATGCCGCGTGGTGGGTCTGTTCGGGAGACCGAGCCTGAAAAAGTTTCTTTTTACCTGGGAATCGATACCGGTACCCAACGGTACCTTTTTTTATGTACTTGACTCTCCCTCTCTGAAGTCTAAACTTCACAACACACAATATAAAACCCCTTAC
Source organism: Notolepis coatsorum (assembly GCF_963971535.1). Lineage (NCBI taxonomy): Eukaryota > Metazoa > Chordata > Actinopteri > Aulopiformes > Paralepididae > Notolepis > Notolepis coatsorum. The sequence continues at coordinate 74,473,441 of NC_140180.1, read as the reverse complement.
CTCCCTCTCCCAAACCGTTCCTACAACAATTCTTTTATGTTGCATGATCATGTATATTTATTTTGTATTATATATTTTTTTATGTTTAAATATCAACATTATCTGGCAATCCTCAGTAAATACTATCAAACTTCTCTGATGTCAGACCAGATATAAGACGCGTGCACACACACACACACAGAAAAGGAGAATGGCTTAAATGATTTTAGAAAACTTCAGCTAATAAAGTTAAATGTTTATCATCAACTATCCAGTTCATTTTTATAGTGTAACGTTTTGTTACTTAAACATTAATTGAACCAGTAGAGAGAGACAGCCCCCCCCCCCCACCCTTTCCTTACTCAGCTCAGATGTTTTCTCTGTCTTGAGCAGGGTTAGCTAGGAACAGCTTTCTCAAGCTTCGCAACTTGGGCATGGAATGGGCTACAGGACCATATCCACTTAGACACCCCAGTCTCTCTTGGTGAATTTAAATCTGTATTACATAAATTCCTACAAGAAGAATGTCGCTGCTTTCTGTAGTCGGGTCCCAACTGCAAAATTACTGTATTACCCTGTATTATACTGTCATACACTTTTACTATCATGTAGACTATTCTGCTTTGTGTTTTTGTGTTTACATGTGATGTATTGTATATTGTATATGCACTTTTATTATGTTCTTGTGTGATGTATCACACATTCTATTGCTGTGTGATGTATTGCAAATGTTATTGCTGTCATCTTGGCCAGGTCTCCCTTGCAAAGGAGATCTTGTATCTCAATGGGACTTCCTGGTTAAAAAAAATATATATATATATATTTAAAAATCGCGATTTTGATTTAAAATCGATTAATCGTTGAGCCCTACACTTGCCCTGTTTCTGCCCTGGCAACAGTGTCCTCACGACTTCAACCATTTGAACGCCAAGCATATTGTGCAACGACTTCCCACGTCGAGACCACAAACTCACAAGTTCCATTTGAAGGCAGCATTTATCATGAAATGTTTTCGTTAGCAAGTTTTAGCGAGAATGTGTGCGTTTGGGGAGTACTGAGCATACTACAGAATAAATCAGACTTGGTTTATACTGCGCGATGTGTTTGAGAGTTAGTAAACAAATGTTTTGCTGTTGTTGAATGAATTTGGACCCCATTTACTTGAATTCATCAACTATGGCTACCGTTTTGTGGTTTTTCACTCTGTTCAACATGGAGGCATGTGAGAGAGGGAAAAAAATCTTTAGTAATTGATTATCATTTTTGGGGTGAAGTGTTCCTTTAAAGGGGCGATAGTGTCTTGGGAGGTAGAGTAGTTGTCTGGTAATTCAGAGGTTCCCTGTTTGATTCCCGCTCCTCCTGGGCAGCGTGTCGAAGTGCCCTTAACACTTTGAGTGCCAGCCACGACAATTGTCGTTTTATCAGCCCCCCCGGTGAGTGCCGACGACGACAAATGTTGTTTAATTTTTTTATTAGCGATCTGAATTCATATTTCATCAACCGAGTCTCCCGTTGGTACAGCAGCCCCTCAAGGAGCTCAGATGGGAAAAAAGCGCCCCCTATCGTCTATCCCTGTGTAACTGCAGGTCAGTCGATTAGACTGGCCTGGGATCTGTAAATCTGTAGAGGTGGAGCCAACTGGCTCCATTGTGCTGGCGAGCCGTCTGATCAAGAGGGATCTGATCGCGAGACGGAAAGCAGCCTGGAATATATATTTACAGCAGCCAATAATCAATCAATAAGCTTGATCGATATTTGGAATGGCGATCAGGAATTGGAATAATCTTTTTGGAGAACATCTGATCTAAGGTAAGGAGTCTATGTTACCAGTCTTGGGGTAATCGGAGCTGTATTCACTGAGATAACAGCGTGTCCCTGTGTGTGTGTGTGTGTGATCTTGAGGAAACGAGAGAATAGATTTTTCAGCTCGCGTCTATAGCGTGCATAAGTACACATATACTATCGATAATCTAGCGTTTATTTGAAAACGATTCATAAATAGGCCGACAAATGACAACGTGTCTAGTGTATTCGAGAATATTCCAATAAATGCCGTTTATGGGGGAATCTTTAAATTTTCCGGAAATTTTCGAGAACGATGGCTTTTCGAAATGCTATAAAAAGGATATGAACCGATTTATAAAAAAAACAATGTTTCGACAATGTTGACTGCAAACAAGTCATTGATAAGCAACGGGCAGATTAGACACAGCCATAATTGAAAACATAGATTAGGCGTTTTTTTTTTTTATATTATTATTTTTTACTTTTCTTGGTCACGCAGGACCGGCAGAGGAGAGGGCGAACGGGAAGAGAGGTGGGGAGGACATGCGACAAATAACGTCGGGTGCTGTGATCGAACCCGGGTCGGCCGCGTAGGTGCGCAAGGCACTATGGTATGCGTCACGACTCACGAGGGCGCCCCAGATTAGGCGTTTTTAACGCTAACATTGAAGTGGATGATGGCACTCAACAGGGTTTTCAATGTTAACTGGCCTGCACTGAAATTGTTAAGCAATACACTTAACCCCTTGCTCCAGATGAGCAGGTTGGCACCTTGCATGGTTGCCTCCGCCATCGGTGTGTGAATGTGTGCGTGAATGGGTCAAATGTGAGGAACAAATTGTAAAGCGCTTTGGATAAAAGCGATATATAAATGCACCATTTACCATTTAAATTAATAGCGGTGTTTTTACCATGTGGGTCCTTATTCCTGCCTTGATAAAAAAATCAAGCCTTAAATTATAATCTTTTACTTTACCATTACTGGAATTTCTTTTTGTTAGTCTTTGTAGATTCACTACTGCCATTGGCTTCCATTGTATCTGAAATTGTATGTTATACACCACATAGACCCATGAAAGTTTGGCACATTTTAATTAAAATGTCATGCCTAGCTGAGGTGGATTTTCTTTTCCTAAAAGTGGGTCTAAAAGGGAATAAGAGGTATTCTTCCTCAGACACTGTTATATCACAATAGCAAAACTTTTTAATTTATTTTAATAAACCTGTATATTGACATTTTTCCAATTTACACACTTTATAAAAATTTATAGAAAATCAAACATACACCCACAACAAAAGTGTGTCTGTCAATTTTGAGACATTATAATACTTTGCTGCTACGGCTACTGTAGTCATCAACTATATAAAACAAAAACCCAAACCAACTGTAAATATTTAAATTATATGTATTGTTTATGAGGTAAACCGAACTACTGAAACACATTTTCTCCAAATGATTTATCTTCTGTACATGAAGACACTAGCAACCAAATATAATGTGGTGCTTATTTTATTAGTATTTTATTTTTACTGTTAATTCTATATCTTTTTAATATATACTTTTGGCATTTATATTTATGGGGTATTTTCCTTTAAAAAAAACTGAAAATAATAATAATATTGTCAACCCCCTCTGTAAATGACCAACTATTTAATTATTCATCATATGGAAACAGAAAATGTAAGTCAGACTTAGTTATTTTATACAAGTGTAATATGAAAATGTGTGAATTTTTTATGTACTTTTGCATTTTTGTCCATATTCAACTTTGTAAAGTTTCATTCTGATACGATGGAAGGAGTAATTTTTTCCTATCCTGTGATTATCTCCTTTTGTACTTCTAATCAAGTAACCTTTGAATGGAGGATTTTTAATTTTTTTTTTACTTTTCACATAACATTTCCATCTGGGTATTTTTAGCTTTTACTTAATGCCATAATTCTTACTCTAAATATATAAACTGTAGGATAGCAAGTCCACCACAGAGATTCAACACATAGGCTGGGCGACATGTTATGGACACATGTTATGGACACATGTTATGGACGCATATTGTCATGTTATCATCGACAAATTGATTGACAGGCCTTTTTTTTATTTTATATATATACAAGGACAAACAGCAGAAAAGGGCCAGATATGATTTTTTTTAATTTTCTTTTATTATTGATCTTTTTCCCCCTCCATTTTCCTCCGATTTTCTCCCATCCCAATGTTAGTCGTATGCCAATTCCCCATCCCTTCCTGGTCGCTGCGCACTTACCCCCCACAGTCAGATCATCTGGGAGAGTGGAGGCTATCACGTGCTTCCTCCGACACACGTCCAGCCAATCAACCGCTTCTTTTCACCTGGCAGCGCGGATCCTCCCTGAGAGGGCGTAGCGTGTGGAAGGATCACACTATCCCACTCAGGTCCTATCCGCGCTTAGCAGGCGCCCCGACCGAACTGTAGGAGTCGCTGTTTACAACGACCCTGACCCACCCCGCCAGCTTCTCCCACCCTCTAATACAGCCAATTGTATTAGTGTGAACGGCCAGCCAAGCTGGTGACAACCCCGGAGCTGTGAGCTGGATTCGAACAGGCGAATCCAGCTCACAGCTTCAGGGTTGGTGACGAACGCAATCTCCGCTACGCCACCTAACCGCCCCCAGATATGAGTTTTTCATATCTTCTGATGCTATAAAAGCAGTGTTTACACACAGACAATATTTGGGGTAAAATAACCAGCAGGGAAACGTACAGCAAGCTTATTTTCCATCTCAAACTCTTTAATAATATCTGTGAATATGACCTGGACCTGGTCCAAAAAAAAACAAAAGAAGATTATGTCCTGTAATTTAAAGCTGATGTGGATGATTCAGGGCGGCCCTGTGAGTAATCGTCTGGTTCTAGGTTTGTCTGTCTTGAGTTTTGAGCACAGGTCTTTTTCCCCTGGTGGTCTGTCTGTGTTGGAATGCGGACCACTTTTGTTGTGATTCCCCGTTGGACGGGGTCGAGGTCGTTTTGAGCATTGGCCAGTTATCTGGGAATTGTGTACTTAAGTCCCCCCCCCCCCTCACTACTGGTTGTTAACCCATTCCTCTTCTCTCTCTCCTCCCCCCAGATTCTTGATAGGGAAGGGACTGATAATCTACCCGGACATCGGGGACAAACTGGACATCATCTGCCCCAAGGCGGACACGGGCAGGGACTATGAGTTCTACAAGCTCTACCTGGTGAAGAGGGAACAGGCGGAGAGCTGCAGCACGGTCCTGGACCCCAACGTCCTGGTCAGCTGCAACAAGCCCGAGAAGGACATCAAGTTCACCATCAAGTTCCAGGAGTTCAGCCCCAACTACATGGGCCTAGAGTTCAAGAGGAATATCAACTACTACATCACCTGTAAGTTACTCACATCATCTATTACATCACCTGTAAGTTACTCACATCACCTGTAAGTTACTCACATCACCTGTAAGTTACTCACATCATCTATTACATCACCTGTAAGTTACTCACATCATCTATTACATCACCTGTAAGTTACTCACATCAACTATTACATCACCTGTAAGTTACTCACATCACCTGTAAGTTACTCACATCACCTACTACATCACCTGTAAGTTACTCACATCATCTATTACATCACCTGTAAGTTACTCACATCACCTGTAAGTTACTCACATCACCTACTACATCACCTGTAAGTTACTCACATCACCTGTAAGTTACTCACATCATCTACTACATCACCTGTAAGTTACTCACATCATCTATTACATCACCTGTAAGTTACTCACATCATCTATTACATCACCTGTAAGTTACTCACATCATCTACTACATCACCTGTAAGTTACTCACATCATCTACTACATCACCTGTAAGTTACTCACATCATCTATTACATCACCTGTAAGTTACTCACATCACCTACTACATCACCTGTACGTTACTCACATCATCTACTACATCACCTGTAAGTTACTCACATCATTCTATTACATCACCTGTAAGTTCATCTATATTTTCACCTGTACGTTACTCACATCAACTATTGTTCCACCTGTAAGTTACTCACATCATCTATTGTTCCACCTGTAAGTTACTCACATCATCTACAGGTATATCTCTTCACCTGTAAGTTACTTGCGTACAGTATGTTTTTTGTGGTCGTACAAATTAGAAACCTTGTAGCCTAAACATACAGTGTAAAAAAGGTAAGAATGTTTTCTTTCCAGCTGTAAGTATTTGGGGGCAAACCTATTCCCTTTTGAAGGGAAAATTCACCTTGGAGCAGAATTCACTTATATAATTCTTTTGAACTTGGGACATACAGTTCTATCGATATTTGTGAGCTTTCTCTTTCACAAAGTCAGTAAGCCAGGAACCTGAAGTGTTGTTCTGTAATGACAACCCTCGAGAGCTGCTCTGTCGGCAGCATATGGGAGACTTCAAACTTTGTGAACAAAAAAAATATTTATTTGAGCTTTTCCTCCACCCAGAGCGAGACTTTCGTAAACAGCCGGAGTATTTTCACAGTGTCTCGCGAAGTTGTTTTTACATTCTCTGTCAATGGAGCAATGCTGGGAAAGAGAGCGTCTCGATGACATGGCAGATTAGATCTTATAGGTCCCGACTGCAGGATAGACGCTTAAATGTGTACACACTCACAGATCTTGAATAAACAGTCCACAATCAAAGGAATAATACATGAGAATTCGATTTTATCTTATTTCTTTATATTTAAGTTGGACCGAAGTTGCCTTGATACCAGCTCCCTGCGTCTGTATAATATAGTATCGGCTAAATCCTCATTGCTGGACGCAGAATACCTCATGAAAACGTTCTCTTATTGTTCTAAACTCTGAATCTGTACCTTGAATTTGTTGGCACGTCTGTCCCACGTCGGGGGGACGAGCTCGATCACGGTTGGTCTCATACACCCATGTCAGTTTTTGTCCCGGCGGTAATGGGATACGCTATTTGTCTTGGTATTATGTTAATGTTGTTGTCCTTTTGCACAGGAAGGACATGGTTTATTTATCCCAATGCAGCCTGTACAACATGCCGCAGAACACTTCATCTATCATTTAGATAATGGCCATGCAGTGTGTGTGTGTGTGTGTGTGTGTGTGTGTGTGTGTGTGTGTGTGTGTGTGTGTGTGTGTGTGTGTGTGTGTGTGTGTGTGTGTGTGTGTGTGTGTGTGTGTGTGTGTGTGTGTGTGTGTGTGTGTGTGTGTGTGTGTGTGTGTGTGTGTGTGTGTGTGTGTGTGTGTGTGTGTGTGTGTGTGTGTGTGTGTGTGTGTGTGTGTGTGTGTGTGTGTGTGTGTGTGTGTGTGTGTGTGTGTGTGTGTGTGTGTGTGTGTGTGTGTGTGTGTGTGTGTGTGTGTGTGTGTGTGTGTGGTATACTCATGTGAGTTGTGTGTTTGGGTCTTTTGTGAGAGAGGAATAGGAGAGGAGAGACAGAGCACCTGCAAAAATGTGCATACCCAGGGTTTTCCAGCTTTCCCTGTGTGTGTTGAGGCCTCCTAAGGCCGGCTTATCCCAGCCTGTAAGATGTGAGTGTGTTATCCTGCTGCCTCTGTGGGGAATGTGGTCCAGCCGGCCAGCAGAGCGACGTAAATCTGCTCTCCTGTAAAGACCTGGCTTATCTGGCTCTGATTAACGGTCAAACGCAGCAGACATGGGAGAGAGACAACAAGAAGACACATAGGGAAGTGGACATTCCATTGGCCGCGGTGGGGGTGTAGAAGACTCCCCGCCCAGCCCCACGCGCCCCCCTTCCAGCTCTTGTTCAGTTTTTTTCCTATACGTCTTTTTCTCGTTTTCTCCCGTCCTCATCAAACACCAGCTGCCCCCCCCCCTGCCCGATCCTCTACCTCTCCCCCTCCTCTCTGTGGGGCAGAACCAGCGACAAATGGCGCAGTTCCCAAAGTAGGAGCAACAAATGGTGTGTCTGTCTGTTATGTCAGTCAAGTCAGTAGAAGTCAGGTCTCCCCCCTGTTCTGGTGTCCCAGCAGGGGGTTGGCTCAGACTGCCCTGTCCCGCCCCTGCCACAGGGTTCCTTCACTCATCCAGGAGCCCGGGGGGTGCTGGTGGGTTGGGACAGAGGTCAAAGCTCAAGGGCCAGAGGGGTCAGGGAGACCCAGCAGGGGTGCGTAATGATAACCCCGACCCTGATCTAAATCCCAGATCCTGGCACCAGCACTGGCCGTCCATCATCCTCCAACCCCCCACACCCCCACCCCCCTCCCCCACGGTGCGTGACCGAACAAACTGGTTGTATTTCATAGCTTTGTCTAAACACAGGATATGGAAGAGCTGTTTGTGAGGCGAATGGCCGCTCTGTGTTTAGGGGGTTTAGAGTCTGGAGAGAGAAGCGATTGGAGACAGGAGGTCTTTATATATATATATATATATATATATATATATATATATATATATATATATATATATAGAAATACAATGGAGAAAATGAGAGGGAGAGAGAGGGACACACACACACACAGACTTTGTTTGTCTCAGGGGAAGCAACAGTTGTGATTGGAGGATCACAGTAAGAGGGCAGGATTTGAGATAATTTTTTTTGTAAAGGGCTTTTATCCAAAGCGCTTTACAATTTGTTCCTCACATTTTACACACATTCACACACCGCTGGTGGAGGCAACCATGCAAGGTGCCAACCTGCTCATCGTGAGCAGTTAGGGGTTAAGGGGGCTTTCACACTAGCCATTCAGGGTCGAATCGGAGCGCGATCGCACCAAAATAGGGTGTGATGAGAACGCCCCCCCCCCCGTCCCCGGGGACGCTGATTCGCTCCAAACCTGGACCGCTGGAATAGGTGGTCTCGGGTGCGCGCCAGCGTCCCCGACGACGGAGCGGGGCGTGGTGTGCAAGCTTACTGTAATGCTTTCATGCTTGCTTGAATTTTTTTGGGCAGATAAAAACATACAGCAACAACTGGACAATACCCACAAAAACGATATTTATGGGCAATTTGGCGAGTTCAGACCTCAACCAAACAAGCATGTTGAGCCTCACGGCTCAGTGGATGAAAACTTCGAGATGAAGCCACGTTACAAGCCCAAGACTTCCCTGGCTCGCATTAGGCCTGGCAATTTTTTTGCCATTGCTATGTCTATACATTGGTTTCTTGTTCGAATGCATTTATTTCTATAGACCAGTGGTGCCCAACCAGTCGGCCGTGATCGACCGGGAGATTGCAGGCTGATTTTCAAGTAGACCGCGAGATAATTTGTATATAACATCAAGTATGTTGTCACGGCTGAGATGAGGCTTGCTTTAGCGCAGAGCTTTCCTTTCATTTCATTATAGACACAGACCAGCGCGGACCTTCAATGACATGCAATATAATTGATGCGAGCAATGGGCTAACGTTAGCTGCTAACTAAATCCAATAACTAGGCTAAGCTAACTAGCATTAGCCGCTAACCCTGGAAAACGCTCAAAGCGGACTCCACGACACCAGTTCCATTCGTGAGAAAATGGGGTGGGTTATATTGACATGGCTTGACAACAGAGGTTCAAATATAACTTCATATTTATTGGTTATTCATTTTCTTATATCGGGCATCCAGTTTCCATCTCCGTATGTTCAACTGTTCCATGACGTTCGAGTGTGACATCATCGCCTACGGCAGCTTACACGCTCAAAACGCAAAACCGTAAACAAAACCCGGAGCGAACCAAGACTGCAGTGTGTACACAAACCAGAGGGAGGGGGGGAGTTCGCACTCAAAGACGGAGCGAGGACGGAGTGGAGCACCCGTTCCTAATGAGAAAGCCCCCTAAGTGTCTTGCTCAAGGATGCTGCCCCCGGACGCTGCCCCCGGAGGAGCGGGAATCGAACCGGGAACCTCCGGGACGACTGCTCTACCTCCCGAGCCACTGTCGCCTCCATTTTTGTCCATCCTATATTTTCACTCCAGCTCCCTTCCGTTCCATATAAGGGCGGTAGACTCCGCCATGCTGTCGTCATGCAGTCCGGTTCACTCCTGATTTCCCGTGTTGCCGCACGGGTTAAGCCTGATCCGCCCTGACAGCTGTCACTCTCCATCTCGCTCTGACATTCAGAGCCTCCGCCACCAGAGTCCTGCTGCCTCAGTGGAGCGTAACGCTAGAATGCATTCCCGACACACCCCATCTAACACCGCAACATCCCCTTTTACCCCTAATTCACACTCCATAGGCTTAGGCTCAGAGTACATGATTCCAAATAAGAGGAGCTCCCATGCTCTTCTATCCTTGTCTCGGTACCTAAACCACTAGATTCTCTGGTGAAGGAGTCTCTGTTTGCCGTGGTATAGTGTCTCTGTTTGCCGTGGTATATTGTCTCTGTTTGCCGTGGTATAGTGTCTCTGTTTGCCGTGGTATATTGTCTCTGTTTGCCGTGGTATATTGTCTCTGTTTGCCGTGGTATATTGTCTCTGTTTGCCGTGGTATAGTGTCTCTGGTCTCTGTTTGCCGTGGTATAGTGTCTCTGTTTGCCGTGGTATATTGTCTCTGTTTGCCGTGGTATATTGTCTCTGTTTGCGTGGTATAGTGTCTCTGTTTGCCGTGGTATAGTGTCTCTGTTTGCCGTGGTATATTGTCTCTGTTTGCCGTGGTATAGTGTCTCTGTTTGCCGTGGTATATTGTCTCTGTTTGCCGTGGTATAGTGTCTCTGTTTGCCGTGGTATAGTGTCTCTGTTTGCCGTGGTATATTGTCTCTGTTTGCCGTGGTATATTGTCTCTGTTTGCCGTGTATAGTGTCTCTGTTTGCGTGGTATATTGTCTCTGTTTGCCGTGGTATATTGTCTCTGTTTGCCGTGGTATAGTGTCTCTGTTTGCCGTGGTATAGTGTCTCTGTTTGCCGTGGTATATTGTCTCTGTTTGCCGTGGTATAGTGTCTCTGTTTGCCGTGGTATAGTGTCTCTGTTTGCCGTGGTATATTGTCTGTTTGCCGTGGTATATGGTAGGGATGTGCATGACTGACCAAAATCTTTTTCGAATAGTCTACTGAGCGCGCTATGTGGTTCGCCATATTCGGTTAAAATGTTCAGTTTCAGTTCAATTCAGTTATTCTTTTAATAGAATGGATCATTAAAATCAAAGGGTATTGCACATAAATAGGCACTTCAGATAATCCTTCAGAATGTTGATCGGCTCAGCTGACCGACAATAATCAAAATGACACCATTCACCATCGTAGCTATAATAACAGCATTGCATTGGCCTATCAACCAGTTTTAATAAACAAACAAACAGTAGCATGTGCATCTTTTAGATCAATTAGGCTATGAAAATGAGGCTGCCTCTAAATATAAAAATTAATTAAATAAGAATGGTTACTTTGCTTCACTTAAATTTAAATTATTTTTTTAATTATATATATATATTTCGACTCTGACATGAAAATCAAATGTGGAGACTGGCACATCCGTGGTATATGGTCTCTGTTTGCCGTGGTATATAGTCCTATAGGGTTGGAAGGTTGGAAGGTCAAGGTTAAAATCCCTGGCCTAGCAAGCAGATCTCCTGACGATCCTCCGCTGCCCTACATTCAGTGGGACGTAAAGACACCAACATATGCATGCGTGCACCACGCAGGCGCCATGGGAGCGTGCGCAAGGACATACGTGCAGTCGTGCACACACACACATAGACACGCTTACACACATGCTTATACACATACACATGCTTATACACATGTACACATACACTGCTTATACACATGTACACATACACATGCTTATACACATGTACACATACACATGCTTATACACATGTACACATACACATGTTATACACATGTACACATACACATGCTTATACACATGTACACATACACATGCTTATACACATGTACACATACACATGTACACATACACATGCTTATACACATGTACACATACACATGCTTATACACATGTACACATACACATGCTTATACACATGTACACATACACATGTTATACACATGTACACATACACATGCTTATACACATGTACACATACACATGCTTATACACATGTACACATACACATGTTATACACATGTACACATACACATGCTTATACACATGTACACATACACATGTTATACACATGTACACATACATACACAAGCTTTTTTTTTATCCACTTTTTCTCTCTTTTCTATTTTTCTCCCATCCCAATTTCGCTGTGCCAATTCTCCCCTCCCCTGTCTTGAACGTTGATCGCATATGCCCCCCACTGGCCGGTTATAGGGAGGATAGAAGCCTTGCATCACATGTCCTCTCCTATACATGTGGAGGCAGCCTGTCGCATATTTTCACCTGCCAGCGCGGACTCTCATTGGCGAGGTGTAACGTGTGGGAGGCTCACACTACCCCCGCCATTTCCTGTCTCTGCTGTGCAGGCGTCCCCCAACCGACCTGTAGGGGTCGCTGTCCACAACGTCCAGATTACCACCCATCAACTTCCACCCGCTAACTCTGCCAATTGAGTTAGTATGACGGCCGGCCCAAGCCGGAGGCAACGCCGGCAGGCGGAGTCGAACCCGGTGTCTCTTGCGTTGGTGATGAGCGCAATGTCCGCTGCGCTACCCAGCCGCCACACATACACATGCTTATACACTCTCTGCACTCTGTATGAGGACTAATGGACGGGACTGGAGAGTAATGGATTACATTAGCAAGTATTACAGTGTGAAAAAAAATTAAACGATTGGCACCATTTACAACTGTATCTTAATCTTTAATGACCGCAAATGGTAAATTTTTATCAAATAGGTGATGATTACACAGCAAGGTCAAATGTGAAACGACGGTTAACATTGGTTCTATACGCTTTTTAATTTGCGGTCCACAAATAAATGTTTCTTTTTAACTTAAAAAAAAAATTTCTGTCAAATTTGTGGAGACAGACTATTATATTATAATGTAAAAAAGTACGGTAAGAAGATTATAACGTTAGCGGATGGATTATGTTGCCGTAGTAATCTGTAATTTGTAATCTGGAGTCTCCTGCGAGTACATTTTGTCGGTAACCTTCCCAAGGCCTCGCATAGGTCGGCATGGCTCCGGCGGAGAGGTGGCATACGGAGGGTGGATAAGTAGATTTAACCCCCCTCCCTGTGTGTGTGTGTGTGTGTGTGGGGGGGGGGGTGTACGTGTGTGTCTGAATATAACGCGGTGCTTATTAGAGTGGCGATGTAATATATGACTTTCTGCTTGCTTCGCAAATATATCTGGGACTGCCTGTGCTGCTTCGACCCTGGATATTTCATTCGGAGAGGGTTAGCAGGCACAGTGTTATTGTCGCTGGTTATTGCCTTTCGTTTATTACAGCAGAGTTTGTTTAGAGGGAAATGGGGGGGGGGGGGGGGCTCAGGAGGAGGGGGACGGGACGTGATGACTTTTTCTTTTCGAGGGAGGGCTGCCGCCGCTGTATGACTGAATGGTAACCAATGGTTACAGCAGAAAGCCCTCTCCTCCTCAGATGGGTCTGATGTATTCATGTATTCGTCTCAATTAGTCTCTTCTGTGCATCGTCTCCAAACGCAGGCACTCATCTCTCCGCCACGCTTTATGCTTATGTTATTAGAATATTTTTTATCCTGCGTGCTTTGCATCCTCTCTCTCTCTCTCTCTCTCTCTGTTCCTCCTCTCCCCATCTCTACCTCCCGTGCACACGCTCATTTCTGCCGTCGCATTCTGCAGGGGATAGGAGTTTGTTCATACGCGGTTGCAACAAATTGTCAAGTGTGTGTGCTTTTGCTCATGTGTGTGTGTGTGTGTGTGTGTGCGTTGGAGTACACTGGAGAACATATCTGTGATGAAGTCATCTTTGGTAACCGAGAGCTCAGATCTGTTTCTCAGCGTGGGCCACCAGAGAGACTGACGAGCAAACTCTACACAACGACAACAACATGGCTGATCCCCCCCCCCCCCCCGCTGTTTACACAAACTCCTACTCTACCCCCTCCCTCCATACGGATTCTTCTCGCTCCTTTCAAAACTTGCTTCCTCTCCTACTTTTCCTCAGCAATGTTCAATGTGGATTTATATATGATTCATATACATATATTATATATGTATTTATTTTCTGCAGGGAGAGAAGAGTGAGAAAACTTAAGGCCACTGGAACGCTCCCTACCGATTTTTTTAAGATGAAGAAAAGAAAAAAAGCCGATCGGCATCACTGGCTGTCGTTGAAAATCGCCTCGGACGCTCGTATCGCAATAAAAAAGAGAGAAACCGTAGGATAATACAGTGACAGCATATAATTTGAGCCACTCTGGAACAGCATGTTTCCCTCTCTGTCAGAGACATCTGAGACCGTTTGCCCTCTGCTTTGCCAACAACACATATCCTCACGTCTTTCTTCTCCGGCCAAGAGCTCGGCTCTCCCTCTTTCAGATGGGTCTCTCTCTCTCTCTGCCACTGCTAGAAACAGTGGTTTCTCTCTTACAAGACACACTCTCTCCAAAATGCCTTTGTTTTCCAACAGCCTTCTTTGCTGGCACCCTTCAACGGGGCTTGCCAAGATGGAGGCCCCACCACCCCCACCCCACCCGACTCTGAGCCCCAGCTTCTTGTTTACACAAAGTCATCTTGAGAAATATGGATCTGTAATTATAGAGGTTTGTTAGTCGTAATGTCGCAGCCTTGCAGAGGAAACCACGGCATGCTTGGTCAGCTACGCCGAGCGGCGGCAGATGAAACCGGGACCGGGGGATGGCGTGAATGTCTCTGTGGTGGTTCGATGGATGGGTTGGGGGGGAGGGGCGAGGCTTCTTGATTGAATCACGTATGTGTGTGTGTGCGTGTGCGTGCGTGTGTGTGGAGCAAAAAGCAAACAAACATGAATCACAAGGCGGCAATGGGGACGACTGTGGTCGTCCAACACATAAATACAGAGTCTAAATACTGCTGTGCCGGCCGCGGCCAACCCGCTGCTCTGAATCCAGCTCCGTGGCAAAATGGCCCCCATGTTCCATTCCGGCACAACCACAAACACACAAACACGGTAACACAAACACACGCACACACGCAGGCGTGCACACATAAACACACAAACACATACACACACACACAGGCGCAGGGCCTACATACGAAGGCATACGCGCAAAGCCTCATAGGATGTACCGTACACACTTGCGAGAGAACACACACACACACAAACTCGCCCACGTAACGGATTTATGCATACGCCCACAAAAGACTCATATCCATGCATCCATACACACACACACGACTTTGGTCTCTGCAAGTATTGTACATTTTGTTAACACACATTGGTAGGGAATCGTCTTAGCAGAGCGGGAGATATTTTTCCGTCAGCAGTTCCGCGGGAGTGAGAGAGGGAGGAAGGGAGGGAGGGAGGGAGGGAGGGAGGAAGGGAGGAAGGGAGGAAGGGAGGGAGGGAGGGAGGGAGGGAATGTATTCACTGTAGGAGTCTGTGTGCATGTGTACCGTGATGGATGGATGGATGAAGCCAGGCTGAGAGAGAGAGCCACGTCTTCACAAGATAAATAAATATATTGTGCTACAGTAAGCTCAGACTGTCAATCTGCCGCCGCCGCCGCCGCTCAAAGCCAGCTGATGGTTTTGCCGACGCCGTTGCAGAAATTCACATTCCCAAGCCACTAGTCCAATCTCTCTCTCTCTTTCTCTCTCTCTCTCTCTCTCTCTCTCTCTCTCTCTCTCTCTCTCTCTCTCTCTCTCTCTCTCTCTCTCTCTCTCTCTCTCTCTCTCCATTTCCCCTTCCCCTATGATGCCTGCCCCCCCCCCCTTGCCATTCCTTCTCCTCTCTGTTCTCTTTAGACCCCCCCCCCCCCTCCATCTTGCCTGTACTGTGACAGATCCTTCAGGAAATTGTTTCGGGTCTCCAGACATCTTTGTGCTGTAGCTGTTTATTTGCGCTGGGGCCGGGGGCCGCCTCCGCCTCGGGTCTCTCTCTCTCTGCGTTCTCAGATCAGAGGTTAAGTCCCCCAGTCTGCCTCTGTCCTGCTCTACTTCTGCAAGTTTACGCTGATCCTGGATCAGCTGCGTTTTCCCGTGTAACCTATACCGGCGGAGAAGAGAGAGGAGCTCTAGAGAGGATGTAATCAGTGAGAGAATGTGTGTGTGTGTGTGTGTGTGTGTGTGTGTGTGTGTGTGTGTGTGTGTGTGTGTGTGTGTGCCCGTCTATGTACATGTGTGCACGTGTCAACGATTTTGTGCTTATTTCTGTACGTGTGTGCGCTTGTGCAATGCATGGGTGTACATGTCTGTGTGTGTGTGTGTGTGTGTGTGTGTGTGTGCCAGTGAGTCAGTGAGTTTGTGTGCTTCCCTGTGTGTGTGTCGTGTGTGTGTGTGTGTGTGTGTGTGTGTGTGTGTGTGTGTGTATATGCCAGTGAGTTTGTGTGCTTGCCTGTGTGTGCATGTGTCAGTGGGTTTGTGTGCTTCCCTCTGTGTGTGTGTGTGTATGCCAGCCAGTGAGTCAGTGAGTTTGTGTGTATTAGGATGTAATCAACAGCATTCTCTCTGTGTCTGCTGTACCCTCTGATTGGGGTTTTGGCGAAAAGCAGGCTGGAGAGAAGAGGTTTTTCTTCCCGCCTCTCATGTTGCAACTCGTCCCCCGCGGCCCCCGAGGGCCTCTGCTGTGGTTTGGACCGACACACAGCGCTCTGGCCCTCCTCGCACATCGCCCCTCATCTACATCATTCCAGCTATCTGAGTTTCTACCATCTAGCTGTGTGTGTGGCGGGGGGGGGGGGGGGGGGGCGTTTATGTCGTGACTTTGGTCCCGTGTCGGCTTTGTTCAGTTCCTTCTGTTAGCAGGGAGAGGAGGTTCCCTGAGGTCTCTGGGTGTGTGCTGCATTCACACACACACACACACACACACACACACACACACACACACACACACACACACACACACACAGGAAGACACACACACGTATGCACATGCAAGCAGATGTATGCACAATGCAACACACAATCTCAATACCCCCCCCTTTCTCTCTCTTGTCTTTCTCTCTTTCTCCCTCCATCTCTCTCTCTCTCTCTCTTCCACCTCCCTCTCCTTTCATCCGCCTCTATTTCTCTTTCTCTTTTCTCTATCTGATCTCGGTTCAAATTCCTTTTGTCTTCGGACTTTTATCTGATCGTCTTGTCTTCTATTCGCCTCTGAGACGACGGATCACGCGGCGCTCGTCTCAACGTAACAATCCCGTCCTCGCCGGGGCTCCTCGGCCTCGCCGGAGACGACGGTGCCTCCAGGGCTGCTGCTCCGTTATGGCTGAGATCATAATCACCATCATTTTGATAGATCTTTTACCCTTCTTTTTTACCAAAGGTCGGCCTTTCTGTCATCTTCTACAAGTTACCATTTAAAAATAACTGGGAAAACGCACCGTAGCTCCCTCCTCCCTCTCAACGCGAGCTGGAACTACTGTTTGGGCTTGGGGGGGAGGGGTGGGGGGGGGGGGGGGCAGCGCACCGCTGTGAATGAGGGGTGTGCTGCATTTACAACACAAGACAAGATGAGAGCCACGCTCTGACGCCGCCCTGCCGATCAAACGCACCTCGCCGGGCTTGTTTACTGGCTTCTCTTTGCAAAATGAGGAAGGAGCCTTCAGTTGGAGTCATTGTTTGTTTACGCCGAGGCTTTAGGGTGGTGTTATTGTGTGTTCTGGAAACGCCGACCGCCTCACTTGTCATGATTCCCGTCGAGAGGCCGCGTTGAAAAGGTCACTGGAGACTGGAGAGATTCTTCTCTCTCCGTAGAAGATGAGGAGCGTACCTTGGCCTTCGCTCGTGTTCATTAAGGCGTTACAGGAACCCGGGGGGGGGGGTCAACTCTACTGTCCCTCCTCTTCGTCGGGTGTTGGAGGAAACATTAGCTCCTCATTGTGAGGCTAGATTCTGTGGCGCCACGATCTCCCACCGCATTCCAATCCCTCTGACCGCTTCTTTTTATCAGACTTCTGTCTTCTTCTTCTTTTGACCTCTGAGGCAGATTTGTAGGCTTTTTTGTAGTTGATAAAAAGATCAGACTGTTCATATCAGACTGTGTACGAGCAGCACACGGGGAGAAGATGGTCCTTATCAGTCGCTGGCTTTAACTAGTGAACCGTGGCCCCGCCCACTGATTTAGCAGCATAAATGAATCCAGAGACCAAAAAAAACTTCAATAAGCTTCCCGCTGAGCAGCAGGCTCACGGAGGGACCCGGCGTGTTGTTGAGCGCGTGTGTGTTTGTGTTTTGCATGCGGCGTAATGGGTGTTTGTGTGTTTGTTGTGTCTGCTTGTCTGCTTGTATGCCCATGGTGTCTGCCTTCATGGTTCATCATGGGCTTAATGGAACTCCTAATATGGCCCTCCCCACAGGCCCTCCCCACAGCTGCTGAGAGTCCCCTCATGTCTTTAGGGGAGATGAGCCTGTGTGCATACAGAATATGTGCCCCCCCCCCCCCCCCCCCCCCCACAACACACACACACACACACACACACCCACAAGCTGTCTAAGAGAGATAGATAAACAGCAACTCCCGCATGACCAATACTAACCTTTAGCTTTCCATCTCTCACACTGGGCGTGTTCTGCCTGTGTGTGTGTCTGGCTAGGTGATGTGTGTGTGTAGGTGGTGTATGTGTGTGTCTCGCTACATGATGTGTGTGTGTGTGTGCTGTGACCTTTAGCTCTGACCACTCAGAAGGTGAAATGGCCTTTTTTTCCCCTCTGTGACCCAATTTCTTCCTCTGCTTGTTTCTCAGATCACGCAACGTTTCAGCCTCTATTAGCCAAACGATGCCCTATGTGTCTGTCTGTGTGTGCAGTCTTGTACCTGTCAATTTGTGTGTGTGTGTGTAGGCTACTATACCTCTATGTGTGTGTGTGTGTGTGCATCTGTATTTGTGAGTGTACAGTATATGTATACGTGTGTATTTGTGAGTGAGTGTTAGGCATGGGCGGTATGACGGTATTAAGGTATACCGGGGTATTTAGAGATACCGACGGTATTGAAAATCAATACCGTCAAAATCACAGATCCATTTCAGTTTATATTACAGTGAAACGGAGTTTTAACAGTGGTTGGTTGTAGTGCACTGCACACACGCGCCAGCAGAGGGCGAGACCAGTCCTCGAGTCACTAGTGGAGTGAGGCAGCGAGCCGCAGAGCTGGTTGTCTATACACAGGAGGAGGAGGGGAAACCCCGCTTCACTGGAAATTAAATGAGACACGCTTACCGTTGCTGCCTGGTGCTGCGGGCTAACTGGCTGTTCTGAGAGCTAACTGTTGTGTATGTGTATCACAACGGTGGTCACGCTTTACGGTAATGTTGCGACAGTGCTGTGAAAATACCGTAAAACGTTGTGGTAACGAGAGTGTGTGTTGTTGTGGACTGGTGGAACAAGCAAATAAACGGTAAAACGTTACGTCGCAGTCCGGTGTGTTTTTGAATACACAATACTAACGTTACTAGTACTAGGGTGCTGCGGGGCTCCTGGCTACCATTCTGAGAGTTAACGTTAGTATTACTAGGATGCTGCAGGCTTCTGGCTAGTGGCTCCATTCTGAGAGCTAATGATAGTAGCACTCGGATGCTGCGGGCTAACTGGCCATCTCCGCGATTTGTTTACTTGGTAACTAGGGCTGGGCGATATGGCCTAAATATGATATCACGATATTTTCTGACCTTTCGGCGATACACGATACGCATCACGATGTTTTTCTTTTTTTCCCCAAACAATTCATTATGAGGCTTACCAAGACAGTATTTGAGTTTGCAAGCTAACATTAAAGACAAAATAAAATACCCATGCATTTAGCATTTTTATATTATATATTAGATTTAGATTATTAGATTATATATTGCATATATTTAGCAATGAGATATTATATGATTTAGATATGAAATATGAATTGAAAATGGGGGACCCTGATGTAAACAAGACGAAAGTCTTTCGCTGGTCTGCATCCCCTTAACAATTGTATGTATTGAGCTGTACTGTACCCATTCTGCAATATGTTAATAAAGTTTTAAATCAATCAATAGGATTTTAGCATTTTTATGAAACTACTGTATATTTGTATGTCTCTAAATGTTTTGATGAATTGAAAATGGAGGACCCTTATGTAAAAAAGCCGAAAGTCTTTTTCTGGTCTTCATCCTCCAGTCAGTCCACTGTTGTTGTATTGAGCTGTACTGTATTGTACCCATTCTGCAATCGTTAATAACGTTCATTCATTCAATCATTCAGCCGGCAAAAGAATAATTTTGATTGACAGTCGAGTCTGCCAATTACGTCACACCGCTTGTACCCGCCCTGCTGTTCTTAGCACCAATCGGCAAGCAGCGCCATTCTTTTTTTACTTCCTGAATGCCCTCCTTGATTTTAACGAGAGCTCAGCTCAACGACAACAACAACAGCTCACCGCAGCCGACGAGTGATTACTAGCACACCGCAGCATGACAACGAGGCATAATGATTTTACTGCAACAAATGTTATAATAAAAGCCTTTCCATACATCTGTCTGATTGAAAACTTTATTAACAGACCGCAGAATGGGCACGCACAACTCGGCACGGACTGAGATATGAACAGTAACGCTTGCTATGTTTGGGTAAATACGCTGATGTGTAACTATATAACGTGTAACTATATAATGTTGATGCCACAAAACGAATGCCTTTGTTAATCATAAGTACTAACTAACTTTGATGCAGTAGTGTGTGTGTGGGAGCGGCGTTGTTCAAAAGTTTGAACGGGGTGGACCAGATTGACGCGACACAATCCTCTTGGGCAAAACATCACGATATCCACGATACGTTAAAGTGTATCGTTAATGAACTGTACCCGATATTTATATAATATCGTCATATCGCCCAGCCCTATTGGTAACACGGGTTGCCTCCCCCCCCCCGCCGATGAAAATGAAAGTCATACCGTTCAATACCGTACACCGGGGTATTATATAATCAAGGTATAACGGTATGAAAAAAGTGATACCGCCCAAGCCTAGTGAGTGTATGTTATGTGTGTCATACGAGCAGCAGAGAGAGAGAGAGAGAGAAGGTCGAGGGACATGATGCTATATGATGATTCTGTCTACATCTGTCACGTCAGTCTGTTCTGGTTTGAGACGGATGACTGGGCCTCTGCATCCTACTGATCTAGCTGCTGCGCACTGGACCGTGTGTGTGTTTGTTTGTTTGTTTGTGCGTAAGATCTTGCATTGAAGTTGTGTGTTTGTGTTAGTGTGTATGAGAGAGCGAGAGAGAATGCATGCGACTGTGCATGCGAGTTTCAATGAATCTATTTAATATTTAACAGGATATGTAATGTACTGTGCAAAAATCTTATGCTACCTGGTCGTATAAATAGACAGACAGACAGATGGATAGATAGATAGAAAGTTGATTAAAGCTACAGTATTTAGTGGGCAGTCATAAATAACCATAATAATAATAATAATAATAATAATAATAATAATAATAATAATAATAATAATAATAATAATAATAATAATAATAATAAACACTATATAACTAGAAAGGTGCGCTCAGAAGAGCACAAATCTCCACCTGGCAGCACACCAGACACAGACAAACACACAAAAACACTAACCGCTCTCTGTGTCGTTACAGTATTAGCATCAGCATGCTAACGCTAACAAACACACTGACTGCTCTCCAATTATAGTTATTAGCATTAACATGCTAACGCTATGTTATTAGGAAGGTTAATAAGAAGCATGTTAGGAAGCATAGGAAAGGTGATAGGATGCATGTTAGGAAGCAAAGAAAGGATGTTAGGGAACATAGGAAGGGTGATAGGAAGCATATTAGGAAGTATAGGATATAGGAAGGATGTAAGGAAGCATAGGAAGGGTTATAGGTAGCATGGGAAGAATGTTCATCATATTCATTCCATACTTGTCGACCGATTTGAATGTTCCTGGCCTCTTGTCAGCCTATGTGCAACCAAGTTTCATCCACCTCAGCCTTGTACTTGTGCACACACACACACACACACACACACACACACACACACACACACACACACACACACACACACACACACACACACGCAATACATTCCGACGCGCGAGTGAGAAATTCTCACAACAACTTCTTCATCTTCTTCTCTCCCTTTATCGTAGGAATCATCCCTCATGTATGGTACCGCTCCAGAATTTCATTGGCTACAAAAACGGTCAATAATTTTCACTGTCAGAGGTGACTGGTCCCTTAAGGGCCAGTCGAAACCGGACGTGGTCACTTTCTTGTAACTCGAGATTGGAAGCACGTAATAGGTCGAGTTGGGTGCCATTTAGCTTTCCAACAATGTGTTGGTTGATCATCGAAAACACAGCCTGAAGCTGGCTGATGCACAAGAGATTAAAGGTTAATATTAATATACACACTATATACATAATTAACTATTTGATATTATGTATCATTTCAACTTTTAACTATGCCTTGAATCTGTGGAACATGTTTTTAAGTAATTTCTTTGCAAAGAAACGAATCAAAATCTAATTTTAATAATTTATTTTCCAGCACCTCTTTTTCCCCTTGGGTTGTACAGTGTTTTTGTTGGATGTACGCACCACATTTAAAATGCGCTATTTACTTCCCTGCCTGGCTACCCCACACCCAGTTGTAAAGAATGACTTTAATAAACTGGGCAGTACATTAGGTACGCAGTGTTCTGGCTCCAGGAAGCACAGTTAATTCACCCTTCACCCTCCTCCCTTGAATGGCAATAGTTCAACGATAGCTTTGCCTCTGTCCAAAAGTTATAACCTTATTTTGCTGCTGATCGGTATGACATCCTGTACGTACAGTGTAGCCAAGGAGAGGGACGTCACGTCACCGTGTAGCATGTGAACGCACATTGGTGCCAAGTGTGGAGACTTTCAGTTTGGTCAACATGGAGTAGAATGGGATCAGCCATCTCCTCATTTATGACCCGTCATTTAAATAGGTTATTACCTCGGATGTCAGAATCATCTGCAATTTGTTGTATTGTTAACCAGCTAACATTTTATATATTGGTTGATGTGTATATATATAAATGTAAAATATATATTTTTACATTATTTACATCTCACATAGGCTTCAATGGAACTGGCAGCAAAGTCTGGCACCAAGCGGAGTATGCTGGTATTCTGACGTGATGATGACCCTTCCTTTTATAGTTTCCTTGTATGTAGCCTTCAAATGCACAGTGTAGACATTTTGTCTGCTTCTCTCTTAAATCAACAATCCACATCTCCAAAGATTATACTGTATTTCCTTAGGGAGCATTTGATGGACTCGTACCAACAGTAACTAAGGGGAATAGGGGGGGGGGGGGGGGGGGGGGGGCATATCGAAAAGTGAATTGATTAATCAAAGCCAGTTCATTGCTTGTGTCCCCATTGTGACATCACCAATGGCAATTATTCTGAACAGCTTGTGTAGTTAATGTGAGAACTTCAAACCCTGGCTGCAAGGAGAACAACCCTCACCTAAATAACACTTCAGACTGACAGTCTGACTGACAGATCCACACAAAGGCCAAATCCATTATCCACACCCATGTCTCCTTTAACCACCAAACTCATCTTATCAGTTAAACACTTTGGCTTAATTACCGGTAATCTATTTCACAATGACGTCGCTGTATGAACTTATGAACTCATTGAAAACTAGAGCTCAAATTACCTTCTGTAAATTGACGATGATAATGATTAATTTCAGCTGTAGTCATATAATATCACATCTAAACCTTGTCTTTAAAATGTTTATTCAACCCCTCCATTAGGTGTTCCATTTGAATTGGCACACACACACACACACACACACACACACACACACACACACACACACACACACACACACACACACACACACACAAAGCTGGGAAGCAATCTGGCACTCCGTCAAAGATTTTTATAAGGCAGATTCAAGTTCCTTTGGAACAAATAATGTAGACAGCAAAATAAACAGGGCATTTTGAAAAGTTGAACAGTCAGATAACTGAAGTGAAAAATTATTTGTGAAAAAAGAGTGAAGAGTGTAACACTCAGGTTTGACAATGTTACTGACCCTTCCTCCTGACTTGTT
>NC_140180.1:74411573-74449399 GCF_963971535.1 Notolepis coatsorum | reverse complement strand
TACAATTGAGTTACCTTTAATTTTATAGACCTTTACAAAATAAAGTGCATGGACAAAACGAAGCAAGATTCAACATTAACGGCAGCTTCTGTGCCGACATTTTCATTTTGATTAATTGCACAGAAGACGTCAACATGCGTGGAGTGGATGATTATGATTAGCCCCATAGGCGTGTCCCAATATTTGGAGAGCGCTGAGGAAAGCCGACTCTGGAGCGAGCAGTAGATTACAGGCTACACTATTATCGATGACAAACGGAACACTCTCACGAGCATCATGTGGCTGCTTGAGGCGGAGGCCGCTCCAGGCCCGCAGGGTGTGATGTGTCTGTGGTGCACTCTGTTGCTGTAGGGGAATTTCACTCCAAGTAACAGCCCACATAAAGAATGCAGATGTAGTTAACTTAATTGCAAGTGTGTTATAGCTGAAGTGAAAAGGCTTGTTGAAAACGGAACAAGGCGAAAGACTAGTAGAGAGCCCACATGAAAAGGAGGTGCGTAATGGACACGTATGCGCCGCGCCGCGGAGAGAGTGGGCCGCTTGAATCTGCAACTGATTTAATTAACAGATTGCAGAATGGGTACAGTACAGTACGGCTCAATACACACAATTGTTAACACATTGAATGCCCATCACGAGATTTCTCTGGTTATCAGCCCGCGGGTTGAATGCCCATCACGAGAATTCTCTCTTTTTTTTTTTTATTAGCGATCTGAATTCATATTTCATCAACCGAGTCTACCGTTGGTAAGCCTGCCCCACCAGGCACTCAGATGTGAAAAAAGCGCCCCCTATCGTCTCCCAGATGGTAATGCACCCTTTTGGATTGGACTCCATGAAAATGGATGAGAAAAAAAAACTCCGGAATCCACATAACCGGAGCCGATCAGATTCATGCTGGACCCTCAGCACAGCGTGGAATATGTGTTTTACAGTATGTAGCGGTGGATCAATAAAAGGATCGATTTTTGGAATGGTGATCAGGAATTGGAATAATCCATTTGGATACCATCTGATCTCAGGTAAGGAATCTATTTTACCAGTCTTGAGATGATCAGACCTATTTTCACGGAGATATAAGCTTTTCCCCTATGTGTCCCCCAGGCTGTTCGACAATGTTGACTGGAAATGAGTCATTGATAAGCGACGGGCAGATTAGACACATAGCCATAATTTAAAACATAGATTAGGCGATATTAACGTTAACATTGAAGCGGATTCAAGCACTAAATGTGCGCCCCCTGCTGGGCACTGAAAGTGTTAAGGGGATGCAGACCAGAGAAAGACTTTCGTCTTGTTTACATCAGGGTCCCCCATTTTCAATTCATAATGACATTTATGACATACACAACATACAGATATAAGAATCTAATCTAATCATGAAATTTATGACATACATGACATATATATACAGTACTGTTACATTTGTGACATACACGATATGCAAATATACAGAACTGTTAAACAGATCCTAACTGTAAATATATACATATGAGGGGGAGGAGACTGTACATTGGGAGGGAATTGGTGGGGGGGAGGGGGGGGTGCAAGGTGCAAGCATAGGGACGGGAGGATTGGACATGTGTTAAGAACGTCTAGTAATTATGCCGTGAAGCACTGTTTTTATTGTTGGTGCCTTTACAGCCTATGTTGAGCATCTTAACATAGACCAAGTTACATTCCACTATTTGATTTGACTCTGAAATTCCCCCCAAAATGTAATTGCCTATAACCCATTTATTCAATAACATTAACACATTCCCCGCCATTCACGCTGTACAGCGTTATTGCCCGCCATGCGTTGTCTGCCAGACCACGCTGTACAGCGATATTGAGTTCAATATTTCATTTTTTCGCCATGGCATTCATAATTCATATATACACCTCCGACGCTGCAGCTGGACCCTACGGCTCAATACAACGACGGCTCAATACCGCCGCCTGGTGGATGGTCGGGCGAGTTACACTCGAACAACAGGAAGTGGGAGGTGTGCGTCGATTAAATTCATCCGGCCGTCAGACATTGTTGCAAGGCTCCCGACAGACACTATAGTACATATCAATCGCTTTATAAACTTAATAATCGATATGATTTCGGCGTTTATTGCGACATACAAACCGGAAATGTACCTAGGCGATCGACGTCCTATACTTGGGATATTTCACCGCCAGTCTCTTTGACGCACGGTAAGAGGACGCTAACGTTATTTTCAGCCCAATTGTTTATTCATTTCACTGCAAACCATCTGATCAATATATCACCCATACTACATAAAGCATTTACTGACGATCACGGAATTATAAACGACCCCTTTCCTCTGCACATGATGACGCATAATGTATACGATCATATACAGTTGAATTTTTTTATATAGCGTGTCTAGGGAATAAATGGCAATCGATAATCTATATATGCGTTTAGGCCTATAACTCACGTTCTAGGAATTACTGCAGAAAACGATAAAAACATATTTATATTCTAGACGGTATTAACACAACAATGTATGAATGAAAAAGTATAACGTTCCTACATCCTGAACGATAGATAATCGATGTTGAATGGGCCATAGTAATGTAAATTTAGCAATACAATTTAAAAAGTTATAGCCCTGCAAAGAAGGTGAACATCTCCATAGGCTTACAGTGGTGGCAGACTGGCTATATTGATGGATATAAGTTATGGCAGCTCACTATCTGGCAAAACTGGCAAGCAAGCTCATTATTACAGTTCAGTGAGCTAGCGAGACAACCAGGCTAACGCAAACTCAAATCACTGAGATGGATGATAGCTTTTTAGCTAATGTTAGCTCATATGTTTAAGTTGAGTAGCCTACATACTTGAAGCTGAAGTGGTCCCTTGATTACTCTATAATGTGACCATGGAAATCACGTCATTTCCTAAGAGTCCGTACTCCGCTTCATCGGAGTTGATGTGACTTCAGTAGGGTTTAGCTGAGCTCGCTGGCTCCCCCGCCTCCGTCTCTGCACACTGATTCAGCACCAGCTCGCTCTCCTCCTCATTACTAATTGACCGCGTTGACTCGCGGCACTTTACAGGCCGGCGCAGAGCTCCACGGAAAAGCCCACCAATCTGTTTTCCTTCGTTAACAAATGCTATTTAAAATGTAACTAATTACAATACTTCACACAAGATATACTCAAGTAAACGTCAAAATGACAGCTATGCACAAAAAGTGTCCCTAACTCCCCATGGTCCTTAACCCATTTAACCCTTGCAGCCACAAAGGGCATGGTTTCCTACACTTCAAATATACTGTAGCTTGTGTCCTTGGGGTTAATGTAAGATATTATTCTTTTTATTTTTAATGTACAATTTATGTCAGAATATCCCCCCCCCCCCCCCCCCCCCCCCAGTGGTCTGGCCAATGCACCCCCACCCCCCATCGCGCCAACCCTGGAAAATATCATATCTATGCCACACTCTTCCTCAGGCTCTAATAATACTTCCCCCATCAGTCCCCACTATTTCTCCATGCATATTCCCATGCTCTTATTTCTATGTCAGTGTGTGTGCCGTACAATCACAACGCCCCCCCGTTCCTCCTGAGCATCTATTTGCGGCCGTCCTCGGGGTGCAAGTGTAACGCTACATTGTTCACGTCGGTGCAATTACGTCATGTCGTCCTCTCTTACGGAAATATAGGCCTCAATTGGTCTGCGTCTACCGCTACGCGGCCCGCCGTCTTTACATAGGATGAGGGGGAAGGAGGAGAGTTGAGCGAGCGAGCGAAGTGGAGGAGAGGGAGAACACACACATCCCATATGTCTCCCGCTGCTCTCCGCTCTCTGGCTGCTTAAACGCATTATGTCAGCGTGCATATTATAAATATGTTGACTCACCGCCTCGTGCATATGTCCCCTCCCCCCTTATGCCTCTCTTTCTCTTTACCCCCCTCTCTCTCTTTCTGTTTTTCTCTGTTTCTACCTCTCCCCCTTATACCTATCTTTCTCTTTACCCCCCCCCCCTCTCTCTCTTTCTGTTTCTTTCTCCGTTTCTACCTCTCCCCCTTATGCCTCTCTTTATCCCACTCTCGTTTCTTTCTCTGTTTCTACCGCTCCTCCTCCCCCTCCTCTCCTTCTGGCTGGTTGGCAGTTCGGAGGTAGTTGCTGTCTGCAGAGTTAAGGGACATGTCAGCAGTAGTACACTCCAAAGAAAATGGGTCAGAACATTAGAACGCTCTCTCTCTCTCCCGCACGTGCTCAGTGGTCGACGTGGGTGCCAGGGCTGTACAGGCGCCCTGAGTAAATCAGATCACTGTGTTCCTCTCGTCTCCTGTGCCACGCGTGAATGTTCCCACTTCTCACTCCTGTCGTCCCTCATCTATTATTGACGGCTCACAACAGCTCACGGGTTCAGGATCACCAGTACTACCGCAATCACCACTGCAGTGGACCGGACAGGGGAGAGGAGAAGAGATAATAGAGGAGATAGAGATAGAGAGAGAG
Source organism: Notolepis coatsorum (assembly GCF_963971535.1). Lineage (NCBI taxonomy): Eukaryota > Metazoa > Chordata > Actinopteri > Aulopiformes > Paralepididae > Notolepis > Notolepis coatsorum. The sequence continues at coordinate 74,444,932 of NC_140180.1, read as the reverse complement.
AGGGAATCAAATTGTTAAACCTCTGATTGTATTTGTCTGGTGGGCACTATCAGTCACCCTCTGTCTCTTTGTCTTTTCTGTCTGTCGTTCTTTTTCTTTCTGTCTCTGTCTCTCTTTCTCTGTCGTCTGTGGTTCTGTCTTTTTTGTTTTATCTCTGTCTTTCTCTATATCTCTGTCTCTCTTTCTCTATCTCTCTCTGTCTCTCCCTCCATCTCTGTCTCTTTCTCTGGCTGTGTCTCTCTTTCTCTATCTCTTTTTGTCTCTCTTTCTCTATATATGTCTCTCTTTCTATCTCTCTCCGTCTCTTTCTATCTCTCTGTCTCTTCCTTCACCTCTCTGTCTTCTCAAAATTTCTCTGTCTGTTTCTCTCTCTTTGTCTCTCTTTGTCTATCTATCCGTCTCTCTTTCTCTATCTCTGTCTCTTTCTCTAACTTTCTGTTTCTCTCTCTTTCTGTCTCTTCCCCCTCTTTCTCTCCCCCTACCACTTTCTTTCCTTTGAGTCTCTGTCTCCCACTCTCCTCCATATCTTTCAGACTCTCCCCACGTTCCCGTCATCTCCCCCACATTCCCGTCATATCCCCCCACCTCCCGTCATCTCCCCATCACCCCCCCCCCACCTCCCCGTACCCATCACCTCCCCCCACCTCCCCATCATCTCCCCCCACCTCCCCATCATCTCCCCCACCTCCTCATCTCCCCCATCATCTCCACCCACCTCCCCATCATCTCCCCCCACCTCCCCATCATCTCCCCCACCTCCTCATCTCCCCCATCATCTCCACCCACCTCCCCATCATCTCCCCCACCTCCTCATCTCCCCCATCATCTCCACCCACCTCCCCATCATCTCCCCCACCTCCTCATCTCCCCCATCATCTCCACCCACCTCCCCATCATCTCCCCCACCTCCCCATCATCTCCCCCCACCTCCTCATCACCTCCCCCCACCTCCCCATCATCTCCCCCCACCTCCTCATCACCTCCCCCCACCTCCCCCAGTATCAGCCAAACCAGAGAGGGAATAGACTGATAGACTGTCAGACCTTCAGAGAGCTAACCTCCTGTCTGCACGCTCCACACACCATACAGTACATACAAATGTACACACACACACACACACACACACACACACACACACACACACACCTCACACACACACACACACACACACACACACACACACACACACACACACACACACACACACACAAACTCACAGAGATACACACCTCATACACAGACGCCACAAGGGAAGCAAATGTAAATTGCCCCCCCCACCCCTCTCTATTTCTCACACACACCCGCATACCCCCCCCCCCCCCCCTCTTGCCAGTAGCCTCCGGGGCAGATGCAGATAAGGGCAGATAGAAGGAAGGCATCTGATAGCATACCATGGAGTCATCCGACTGGCTTCCGTAATAGTTTATAAACTGTCCCCGTCTGCCGGCCCTGCCCTCGTAAAAAAGCCAGACCGTGGAACCCACTCATGTTTACCGCTCAAAGACTTCAAAGTGCGTGCGCTGACATCACAAACACAAACTGATAAACTGTCTGTCTCCTTCTGTGAATGCTATTCCCCTCCGCGCTGACGCAACTCCTCCCCTTCGCTCGTCTCTCACTCTGTCTCTTTTGTCCTGTCCTCCTCTCCATAAGTACACTTCTTTCAGGCAGAGTTAAAGCCGGGGCAATAAATAAGGCATATTATGGCCTTTTAACATCATGAATAATGTAAAATAATAAAAAGTTAATATATAACTACTTTACCCCCATTCTGCCATGCCTAAGTGTATTGACGGCGCGTGTGCGTGCATGTATCCGTGTGCGTTTGTGTGCGTATGTGTGTGTCCCGTGCACTTGCTCTAATGCGCGTGTCAGAGTGTCGGAAATGCCTGTCTCAGTGTTTGCCGAAGGAGTTACCGGTGTAGATGTGAGTTCATTTTCTACGACTCTGCAGGGATACTTGTAGCACGTCTCCCAGACAGACTGACATTAGCTAAACTTGCCCTTTTCCAGCTGCTTTCATCTCCGGCTCTCTTTGAAGAAGGAGGTGGGGGCGTTTTTGCTAAACCCAGATAACCTTCCAATCCATTTCCGCACAGATATGCGCGATGATAATAAAAAAACTGAAAAAACTATTAATAATCGGTGTGTTTGATGCACGAAGAAAAGCAGTTGTACTGATGTTTCTGTGTTCTTGCCCCTCCTCCCCTCAGATCCCAACACGGTGATACCAGACCCTGTGCCCGAGGTTCCGGAGGACAACACCATCCCGGAGTCCAGTCCCAGTCGCCCTCCTGAGCCGGGCCTGCCTGGACCAGTCAACCCTGGGAACACTGGTGAGCAGAAGCGAGCCCCGTGGAGAACTGTAGGACCCGACGACACGACGCGATACCGCAAAAGTCTACGGAACACAGCTCAGAAAGAAACAATGATCCCACCCAGAACACGTAGCCCTTAAAGGAACACGGCGACATTATGTGAAATGTGCTATCCGGCTGCAAGCTAGCCTAGCTCAGCACAAAAGAATGGAAGCGGATACGGAGCACTAGCCTAGCTTAACACTCCGGGAGAGGTGTTTTTGGCCAACACCTAGGCTAGCTGGTCCGTATCCACTTCCATTCCTTTGTGCTAAACTGGGCTAGTTTACAGCTTTGTAGCTTTCTACTGAACACACAGAGGGAATTGTTATCTATCCTCTTGTCTCGACTCTGGAGAAGGTAAGCGCATTTCCCACAATGCTGGCGTGTTCCTTTAAAACCCCCTCCACTTACTCATACGCAGAGCGTCTACAAGTAGACTCTTTTTCTATAGTCCATCTTTTTGATCTTTAAAAGTGTTGATAAACGGAAGACTAAAAAGAGAGACAATGGGGATTATGTCTGAGACTCTCAGCATGCAGTTGGCCTCCTGTGTACAAACTGGTTCCATGATTTTCTCAGTACCTTCCGCCGGTTACATTCTGCCGTGTACTACAGGCCAAATCCCCCTGCAATTATTCTCTCCACGGGCTTCGTCTTTGACTCCCTCCCTCCCTCCCTCCCTCTCTCTGTATGCCACCGAATTCTAACCGAGTCGGAACCATCCTGCCTGCGCAGAAGCGATAAGCCTTGCCCCCCCTCCCCACTTAATAATTGCTTATTTGGCGTTACCGGGGCCCCCTGTGAAAAGATTTTTTTTAATGTCATCCCTTCCCGGTTTTTCCGCCTGACTTTTACCTGTCCAACGTCGTTAGATCGGCGATTATGTGGAGTGTTGTGGAAGTGGAGGAGCTGGAATGAAGGGACTGTCACCCGCTGAAAGGAGAGATGATATTTCAGGGACGAGGGTTTTTTCCTCTCGACAGCCCATTCTCGGTATTCCATGATGGAATGTGCCGAATTCCACCCCTCCACACCCCCAATCACCCCCCCCGCTTCTGATTTCACTGATAAGGCTGGAATCAGCAGCTTTCAGTGATGTCATTACTCATGGTAATACACTGTATCGTATCCCTTCCCCAACAAATGGTTAAGTGTGGAGTGGTCAGTGGAGAGTGGGGAGACGCAGTCATTAGTGGGATGGGGCTGTGTGTGTGTGTGTGCGTGTGTGTGGGTCACGGACAGTAAAGAGGCAGGGGGGAGAGAGAGAGTGCTGCTCCTTGGCAGCTGCTACATGCATACATGGAAAACAGATTTGGTTCTCCTCGGATTTCAGTCACCAGAGGAGCCAGTCGCTCCCTCTCTCTCATCTAGTAAACTCACCCCCTTCTTTCCGCTGAACCCCCCCCCCCCCCCCCTCTCTAAACCACCAGACAAAAGGATAAAACAAAATCAGATGTTCAGATATGCCCCCTCCCCTCCTTTTAGCTTGTAGAACGCAGCCGTGACATTTTCACAACATCTCCTCCTCTTTGTTTCCGAGGTCCGGGTCGTATCCGAGTCGGAAATCTCCGTTGCCGCTGAGTGACGACCGCGGATTTCATTAGGAGGCCATTTTGATTAGGCTAATTGAATTAGATTACATCAATGGGCCTGTCAATCACACAGGGGGGGCGAACAGGGAAGTGAACACAGTTTATTTAGGAATTAAGCGGCGAGATGAACACGATGATAACTGGGACCGGATTGTTGTATATGATGTTCTACTGATCGTGTGGCTGTATGTCTTTGTTGTGATAACTCTCACTTCCCGCTGTTATCGTGGTTCTTGGTCCAGTACTCGTTTATATATATATTATATCCAGTTGAATCAGTTGTACACTGTACACTGTACCGGTGCTGTATAATGACGATACATTTTAATCTAATCTAATCTAATCCTGTCCATCCAGGGCCCATCTCCGGCTCCGACGGCGGCTCCAGCGACGGGATCCTCGGCTCCAAGGTGGCGGTGTTCTCCGCCATCGGCGCCGGCTGCATCATCTTCCTCCTCCTCATCCTGCTCCTCATCATCCTCCTCATCAAGATGCGCAAGCGCTCCCGGAAACACGCCCACTCGCAGCCGCGCCCCTCGGCGCTGTCACTCAGCACGCTGTCCAACCCCAAGATGCCCGGGGGCACGGCCGGGACCGAGCCCAGTGACATCATCATTCCGCTGCGGACAGAGAACAACTACTGCCCTCACTACGAGAAGGTGAGCGGCGACTACGGCCACCCGGTCTACATCGTCCAGGAGATGCCGCCCCAGAGCCCTGCCAACATCTACTACAAAGTCTGACGCGCTCCCCCCAAAAAAAATAAACATCCAGCTACAGAGTCGGGAGAGGAGAGGAGCGCTTGATTTATGATCTTGGGGAACGTTTTTTCCTTTATTTTCTTTTTGCATTTTGGGGACTTGGGTGTTTCTTCAAGCCCGTGTATATTTTTTTTGTTGTTTTTTTTCTACCACCTGCTGCACAGATCTGGAGAGACGACGTACTGACCGGCACACCGGCGCGGGTTGTGAACTGACGAGAGAGTGAAGTTATGTTGTTTGATTGGGTGTCTTGACCCCGTCGCCTCCTCCCTCCACTCCTCTCTCTTCTGCGCTGCCCCCCCCCTGCGGTTCAGTGGGGCTGGAGTGAACTAACAGATGGAACTCTTGCTTCCTGGCTTGCTGTCCCCCGCACCCCCCCCTCCCTTAACGGGCAGGTCTTAGCTTAGTTTAGTTCCCCGAAGTACAGTCTATGTTACACCCAATTAAACACATCATCCCAGCACACTAGCCAGGAGCAGGCAGACACAGGCCCCAAAACTCCACTCAGCCTGGTGTGTGTGTTTGTGTGTGTGTGTTAGTGTGTGTGTGTGTGCGTGTGTCAGTCAGGGCTCCGTGCCGGTCTGGGATCCTCTCCAGATAGCTCAGGTATCAGACACGATGTGTAATAATGTGTGTGTTCCTCTCCCCTCACACCTCTGATGTTTGCCTTACTTACCGTAACTATTTTCGATGGAGGATTATTATCCTCCACCCTGATTCAGTTCACAAAGCAGTTGTATTTTGTTAGACTTTCCTACAAGTGCACAATGTATAGAGATAAAAAAATAAATGAGAAATAGTTCATTATTATTACCACTTCATCCTCTCACCACCAATGTCACCCACCCACCCCACTCACACACTTGCGCTCATCTCCGCCTGTAGACCTGGACTGTCGTCGTCGGTGGAGTCGTCGTGTATGCATTGTGCGTCATGTGTATGTTGATGTTGTCTGGGAATTAATACCTAATGTTTCCTCCGGCCTGATGAGATCTAAACCATAACTCTGGTATTTATGACTTCCTGCCAGCGAGGATTAGAAGGGCGTGTCTTCAGTATGTGTGTCTAGGTGATAGGTGAGAGTGTGTGTGTGTGTGTGTGTGTGTGTGTGTGTGTGTGTGTGTGTACGTGTACGCGTAGGCAGGCATGTTCAGGCCGGTCCTGTATCTGGGCAGACTCTTTAACGGCTTACGGCAAAACACTAAGTTACTGTATCGCGGGGGGGAAACAGGACAGACCGACACAGTACTGACAGACAGATGATCGCTCCTCAAGAAAACACAAACCTCTTCACAGTTCAGTCGGCTGTGACTGAGGACTTTATGGTGTCTGATGAGGCCAATAGGTATGGTTTTTAATAAGACTTGTGGGGGAGGGGGGCGGGGGGGCAAGTTGAGATGTGTTTACGATGGCTTCTGGAGGTGGTGAGAACGAAGCCAAAGCTTCACAAACAAGCATCAGACAGTCGCACGCCAGGGGGCCCAGGTGGGTGTTAGTCGGATGGGGCGCGCTGATTCGACGCAGGGCCCCCCCCCATCCGTAAGTTATTCAGTAGGTAGGGTGTCCTCCATATATACACGGCACCTTGCGGGTTGATGAAACGCCGAGCTAACCGTGTTGTCGGATGCCAGTTGGCCCCCCCAGCCAGCGGCACATGACTCAGTGGTAGCGCCGGCGTGTGACTAATCTGGGTGCCGTCTCTGTGCCCACTCTCCCCAGTCTGGAGGAGCGCTGTGGAGAGAGGAGGAGGAGGGAGAAACTGTTCCTGTGACTTGGCGCTAAACCGGAGAGGAAAACTGTGGGAGGGGAGAGGGAGGAGGAGGAGGAGGAGGAGGAGGAGGAGGAGGAGGAGGAAGAGAGGTGGAATGAAAGTAGTTTAGCAGCACTTTTTCCATCCTCTCGCCAGTTGTGCTGTGAATATAAAATGTTGTGCAGAATATTCCACAGTGAAGGTGTTCAGCCTACTGAGGACGACACTGCAGCTCAGCGATCACACAGCCCAGGGCCGCAGCAGCACAGACAGACACAGACGCAGGATCCACTGCAGCCGGATGGATGCGCGTTGCTCACTGAGGCTTATATGAGTGTGCATATATGCGCAATGAGCGTTCTGTCGTACTCGTGCTCACGCTCTTGATTATACGTGCGACCGAGTGTCTTGTTAGTGGATGCTGGTTCGTGCGAACAGAACAGACTGGAGACTCGCTAGCGCCGAGCGGCACGGTCACTAGTTAATGATGTGTGAGTGAGGCGAGGGCCAGATAAGGACAGCTATTTCCCTGCACACACACACACACACACACACGCACACTAACGTATGCACACACTCAACACACACCCCCGCGCACGTACTCACTCGCACGGTTGCAATCACGTGGCGAGGCGGACGGGTCCAGGTTTATCTGCAGTCAAGCGGTCCGCCTGTCGGTTAATGTTTATTCACCCCACAGCGACACCTCTCATCCTGCCGGCCCCTGCATACTAGTCCCCTCCACCGTCCACAGGAGACACAGCCGCTGAGTTGAAAGACAGAACCGGCTCCGAGAGAGAGAGACGCCGAGGAGGGAGACTCCAGAGCAGCAGTTCTGAGTCGTTAACCCCCGAGAGCTAACAACCCAACCAGCTGTCGTTCTTCTCCTCTTTTTGCCGTCTCGTGTTTTAAACTCGGCACGCACAATGCAGTCTTCAGTGGCCCGCCGTGGCGTTGTTTCAGATCACTGCCCCCCCCCCCCCCCCCATCCACCCACCTGCTCCACAGCCAAGAGACTCATTACCGGGAAACGCCACAGAAGCCATTTCACCATTTTCCATTCATTGTAGTGACCACTTACTTATTATTCAAATTTGGCAAAAGAAAAGAAAATATGAGTTAAAAAAATAAATGAATAAAAAAGAGATACTCGATACGTGTATATAAACGGATAGAGGCTGGTTTAAGATGTAATTGCATCTGAACACTGCTCTTATGAGAAATTTAAGAATTAGATTTTTGTAATGGAGGTTGATTGTAAATAGCTGTCTTTTTAAAGTGTGTTTTGTATGAATCCTTGCATTTTGTCTCTGTTAGCAATATGTTTTTATTTTCTGTTCTCTCTTAGGAGGAGTCAAACTAAATATTGCAATGGACACACTGAGCTGTCTCCCCCCCCACCCCGCCCCCGCAGCGTCCAGTATTGTAAGACGTCCTTGTTACCACACGTGTTTAAAAAAAGAAAAGTGAAAAAAGGCAAAACTGGTCTCAGAGTTTACATTTTTACATCCGAGTTCAACAGGATCATGGCGTGCTTCAGGGGGTGAGAGGGACAGGTTTTTTCTGTCACGGAGTAGAAGGAGCACATGGCTTTGAAACGCTTGGGTCGTTGAAACCGTGAAGGGTGTGTCCCCGTCCGCTGTCGGGAGATGATGCCACTTAACTCTGAAGACTAGGCTCCTCCACTGCCTCTGTGTCTCCTACACCCCCCCCTCGCTGCTCCATTATAAGATGTAACAAAAGCACTCGGTCCAAAAAAGATTAATCTCTCCTCAGTTTTAATAAGTCTATCGGGCCAGACGGAGAGAAAGAGAGAGAGAGGGAGAGAGTGGGGGGGGGGGGGGGGGAAGTAAAAAGAGAGCTCATGAGACTGTGACCATATAGTGCTCACCAATAAATCATCCGGTTTACACCGCTCATTATCTCTGAGGCGGTCCTTTGTTTTAGAGTCGCTCTCCTCCACTTTCTCCCTCTCTCCCTCCTTACTCTCTCCTTTTGTCATCCCTCCTTTCCTAATTTAGCACAAGAATGTTGGTCGCTCACAGTTCGAGCATCACTGTGTAGGTTTGATTTCTGCTCTCGTTCGAAGCCACAGTATTATTTTTCAACGTGCATGTCGTAAGCAAACCCTTGAATTTGTTTCCCTGTGTTTTGAAACATAATTTTTTTTCCCTCTTTTTTTTTTCTTTTTTTTGCCATTCACTTTTCGCCGCTTCTCAGAGTAACCTGCACCAGCTACAATGGACATAACGTTCCACCAGTTTGGAAACTACCGCATATTGATAAATAAAATTTTTCCCATGGAAGTTTTGTTGTCTAGTCTGTTTCTTTCCCCTCTCCAGTCTCTCTCTCTCGCCTTCTTTCTCTCAATGTTTGTAGGCAGGAACCCGAGATGGACCACAGGTTGGGCTAATGTCTCCTCTGGGAAACTTAAAAAATGTAAAGTAAAAGAAATAACCACCTCTAAGGCGGCTGGGTGGCGCAGCGGACATTGCGCTCGTCACCAACGCAAGAGACACCGGGTTCGAATCCGGCTGTCGGCGTTGCCTCCTAGACGTTGTAAACAGCGACTCCTACAGGTCTGTTGGGGCGCCTGCACAGCAGAGACAGGAAAATGGCGGGGGTAGTGTGAGCCTCCCACACGTTACACCTCGCCAAATGAGAGTCCGCGCTGGCAGGTGAAAAGACGTGACAGGCTGCCTCCTCATGTACCGGAGGGGACACGTGATGCAAGGCTTCTATCCTCTCTACAACCGACCAGTGGGGGGCATAGTCGAGCAACGTTCGAGACAGGGGAGGGGAGAATTGGAAACACGAAATTGGGATGGGAGAATAAGGAGAAAAAGTGGAGTAAAAAAAAAAAAAAAAAAAACCACCTCTGTGTGGATATCCCAGCGAGCGTCAAGCTTGACCGGCGTCCAGGGGTGTAAAAAGTACCCAGAAATTATACTTAAGTGAAAGTATGGGTACCGTCTCAAAATCTGACTCAAGTAAAAGTCAAAGTATCTGGCTAAAAACACACTTGAGTAAAAGTCAAAAAGTCCTACTTTTAAATGTACTTAAGTACTAAAAAGTAAAAGTAAATTTGTTGTTAATGGATAGACCAGGGGTCTCAAACTCATTCCATCATGGGCCACGTTTTTATTTTAACTATACATTGTACCAGGTGAGTTAGTTGAAGAGGTGAGCCAATTAGTGAAATCATCAGCTGGTATTTAGGCAAGGCTGGAATGAAACCAAGCATACACTCTGCCCACAATGGAATGTGTTCTGCGATAGACAATGCTGAAATGAAAGAACAGAGGACACTTTTTTTTTTATTATTTAATGCACTTCTCCATTGAAGGTAAACTAACATGGACTGCATTCACATCACAGCATGAATAATATCACAATATTAAAAACAGAATGGTGTATCCTGAATAATATCACAATATTAACCACAGCATACTGGATTATCCTGAATAATATCACAATATTAAAGGAAGAATACTGGAGTACCCTGAATAATATCACAATATTAAAGACGGCATACTGGAGTACCCTGAATAATATCACAATATTAACCACAGCATACTGGAGTACCCTGAATAATATCACTATTAAAGACAGAATACTGGAGTACCCTGAATAATATCACAATATTAAAGACAGAATACTGGAGTACCCTGAATAATATCACAATATTAACCACAGAACACTGGAGTACCCTGAATAATATCACAATATTAAAGACAGAATACTGGAGTACCCTGAATAATATCACAATATTAAAGACAGAATACGAGTACCCTGAATAATATCACAATATTAAAGACAGAATACTGGAGTACCCTGAATAATATCACAATATTAAAGACAGAATACTGGAGTACCCTGAATAATATCACAATATTAACCACAGCATAATGTGGATCTGACTGTCTATTCTTCTGATAGCAGGTGTTTAATCAAAGATCCCTGCTTTCTAGTGTTGCACAAGGACCAATCAGCATGGGTATGGGCGGGTTCATGTTCCATTGATGGGGATTTGATTGGCTGTTTACCTGCGGTCGCAGGATTAATAACGTTAACGTTAGTTCGGCCAGAGAAACAATTACAATATACTAATTCAAATGGTTGGACCTGTGAGATTTGTACTTTGTAGGTCTGCATTTTAAATGTAAGGAGTAAAAAGTATGTTTTTTTTCTCTGAAATGTAATGGAGTAAAAGTACAAAGTATACAAACCTAATAATACTTGAGTAAAGTACAAATCCCCCAAAACAGTACTTAGGTATTGTAACGAAGTACAATTACTCAAGTACTTTACACCCCTGCCGGCGTCTGGCCAACTAGCCCTGTCTGAATGGTGACTTGACATGGATTAGCCCTTTTCATTCAACCCAATGTCAATTCTGACTTACATTTTACATTTACATTTTGTCATTTAGCTGACTCTATTATCCAAAGCGACTTACAAGTTCTCTACGACAAGTCAGCAGGAAGGGTACAATTCTTACAACTGAGTAACAATGTTCATCACACAGTGCTGAAACTTGGGTCCTGCAGTGATGAGTGCTGCATAGTAGTCAAGACATATTAGTATGGTAGGAAGAGAGCATGATAGTATAAGGCCCCGTTTAGACGGAAACGCTAGCAGGTGAATCCGCAAAAATATTTTTTCGGATGTGCCTTTCGTTTATACGGAAACGGCGTTTTTACGGGGTGAAACCGCAAAAAAGTGAGGCTACCTTCCAGGGTGGAATTCCTAGAAACGCAAAAGCTTTGCGCTCTCGTCTAAACTGTGAAACCGTATAAATCTGTTAAAATGATGACGAAAGGGTTGTCACGGCTCTGGTCGCGCGTACTGCTTACGTCACAGGTAGCAGGTATGCGCCAGTAGCCGAGACGTAAACAAAGCAAGTATGTCTGACTATTATCAACGGAGATCACCTGAAGGCTACATTGGCAGTACTTTTAACCCTTTCACTGCCACACGACAGAAGGTTAACCCTTTACTATCACACAACCGGCTGTCGTGTGGCAGTGAAAGGGTTAAATACACAAGAATCTGTCCCGCGGCGTGAGTGGACCCACTGTCTGTGAGTGACTCTGCTTTGACCCAATCACATTCCCCATCCACAGTCTGCGAATCAGAGGCAGAGTAGGGCGGGTCTTCACAGCACGTCATGTGACATATGCGCCAATCGTGTGACAGCGGGTCTCCGTCGTTACAGCGTCGTCTGCACGGAGAATTCCACCCCAAAACGCTCGTCTAAACGTAAAATTAAAAGTGAAACCGCAAGATGACTTTTGCGGTTTCTGTTCACAAAACGCTTGTCTAAACGTAGCTTAAGACAGTAAGAAGATTAGTGTTTAAAAAATATATATATTTAGATATTGATTGATTGAATTTATTTATGGTTCCAAGGACACAACAAATCCAAGGGATGACATGCAAAAGTGACAACACTTATTTCCAGCATGGTCCCCGATGTTATGACCAAAGGACACACAAAAATAACATATAAAGCAAAAGTCCAATACAAGAAATCCATATTCTACATATCTAAATACAAGACAATAACATCCTGACCAAATACCATAAAATAGCGCATTTCTATACCATCATTAAAACAATAATCCAAGTACGACCTGACAGCTATCTGGCCACTTGACCCCAAAGATATGAGCAAACCTGACCTTTAAACATTCCTCTAGATCCTGACAGTTTAATACTAAGTGGAAGGCTGTTCCACATTGAGATCCCTGTGTAGTAAAATGGGCTCTGAGCCATAGACTTAACCCGCGGCACCTTACATGAGTGAACACTGGCCCTGGTATTGTGTCCATGCTGCGTATGGACCATATCGATCTGAGACTTCAGATAGCTTGGGACTGTACCATTGACTATGTTCAGTTTCATCTGGTAGCAGTCCCACCTTTTTGAATTCGGCACTTCCTACATGCGTTCTGGGAGACACACCTAGTAAGTAACAAATAGTGTTGTTTTGCATCACCTGTAGTTTATTTAAAAATGTAGTCAACACCACTGTACCATGCTGCGCTCGCATAGTAAAAATGACATTGAAGTAAGGGATGACACTAACGGCTTTTTAACAGCAAATTCAAAAACCCTGGTATTCCAATACAGGAACTTGAGTTTGCCTGCACACTTAGATAGAATGTTGGCAGCACTAGATTCACATGAGAGAGACTGCTCTACTGTAAGTCCTATAGGTACTTGACGCTAGTTTTCCCTGTGATTACTGCTCCGTTACAGGAGACTTCCATGAGATCGACTTTGCCTAATCTCCTTGTGCCAAAAAGGATCGACTCAGTCTTGCCTAGATGAATAGACAGCTATGAGCCACTCTCTGGCACTTTCTAGCTCAGAACTCCGCTCTCTTAATCTCCCTGACATCACTACCTGGCACCAGAAGTGCTGAATCATCTGCATACAGTAACAGTTTACATTTCACAAATGCTGCATGTCATTGACATATATCAGAAATAATAGAGGGCCTAAAATTGATCCTTGAGGCACCCCACATACAATGTCCAAATCAAATAGATTTGTAAGGCCTGACAACACACGTTAATGTCCCCATCGGCCGGACACGTCTTCTTTAAACAAGTCAAGAAGAAACATAACAATAAGTCAAGAACACCATAAGGTCCAACACATTTTAAATAAATGCAAAATAAATGAATGAATGCAAACACTCCCAGACATACCCCACGCGAAGGTAAGGAAAAACTCACTAAAACCTAACAATAGGAAAAAATGCACCACAGGCAGTGTGGAGGAGAGAAACCTTAGAAGGGCCATTCAAGGGGGGATCTCCCTTCTTAGATGACAAGTTTTCAAGTTTCTTTAATAGTTGTCATACAGAAGTACAGAATACTTTTGTACAAAATGCTTCTTACTGTTGCGCTCCAGAGACTGTGCATGACAAGATAAGTATGAAATAAAAACATAGTAAAAATTAGAAGAAAAAAAAAAAAAGAGGTCACAGTGTTCAGTTTAGACATATGTACAATGTTCGTAGACGTAGTTACCATACAATATACAATACTGTGCAGTGTACTAATATACAATACTATATAGTGCAAGGCATAAATGGACGAGGTGCAGTTTAGGTACAATTCACAGTAGGTGTACGAGTTGTAGTGCAAATCCTTTATCAATAAATATAAAGTGTAAGTGTGTTTGTGTGATCTAAAGTGTGGAGAGTGGGTGCTGCAGTGTGTTGTTTGTTTGAGTGAGTGTGTGTGTGCGTGTGGGTGTGTGTGCTGTGTGCATTTGATGGTTGTTGCATAGTGATTATTGTTCGTTTAGCGATTATTGTTCGTTTAGCAGCCTGATGGCCTGGGGATAGAAGCTCCTTCTGAGTCTTTCTGTGCTCGCCATAAGACTCCGGTATCGCTTGCCTGACGGCAGCAGTTCAAAGAGGCAGTTGTTCGGGTGGCTCGAGTCCTTAATAATTCTCTTAGCCTTCCCCTTGCACCGCTTGTTGTAAATGTTCTGGAGGGTGGGAAGCCCCCCTCTAATTGTGCGTTCGGCTGAACGTGTCACTCTTTGTAGTCTGCTACGGTCTTGTGCAGTGCTATTCCCAAACCAGGAGGTGATGTTGCCGGTCAGGATGCTCTCTATTGTACATGAGTAGAAGTTCCTAAGGATCTTCTGACTGACTTGGAACTTCCTTAGGCGCCTGAGGAAGTAGAGGCGTTGTCGTGCCTTCTTCACAACACTGTCAATGTGTGTGGTCCATGTCAAGTCCTCGGATATGTGGGCTCCGAGGTACTTGAAACTGTTCACTCTCTCAACTGGTGCCCCGTCGATGCTGAGGGGGCTGTAGTCCTTGACCCCCGACCTCCTGAAGTCCACAATCATCTCTTTTGTTTTGCTGACGTTCAGGGAGAGGCAGTTCTCCTGACACCACTGTGACAGGTTCTCTACCTCTTCCAGGTAGGCCCTTTCGTCGTTGGCAGAGATCAGGCCCACCACTACTGTGTCATCAGCAAATTTGATGATGGTGTTGTTGTTCCGCTGTGCTACGCAGTCATGTGTGTACAGGGAGTAGAGGAGGGGGCTCAGAACACAGCCCTGGGGGGCCCCTATGTTGAGCGTGATGGATGAGGAGGTGCAGTTGCCGGCTCTTACCACCTGGGGTCTGCCCATCAGGAAGTCCAGGACCCACTGGCACAGGTCATAGTTCAAGCCCAGGTCCCTGAGCTTGGCTATGAGTTTGGAGGGGACTATGGTATTGAATGCTGAGCTGTAGTCGATGAACAGCATTCTCACATAGTTCCCCTTCCTCTTGTCCAGATGTGATGCTGCTGTGTGCAGCACATGGGCTATGGCGTCCTCCGTGGACCTGTTGGGGCGATATGCAAATTGCAGAGGGTCCAGGTTGATGGGGAGGGAGGAACAGATGTAGCCCTTCACTAGCTTCTCAAAGCACTTCATGGCTATGGAGGTGAGGGCTACAGGGCGGTAGTCGTTGAGGCAAGCGGGCGTAGATTTTTTGGGTACAGGGATGATGGTGGACTTCTTCAGACAGGTGGGGATGACGGCCTGTTCCAAGGACAGGTTGAAGATGTCAGTGAATACCGGGGCCAGTTGGTCGGCACAGACTTTTAGGACGCGGCCGGGGATGCCGTCCGGTCCTGCTGCCTTCCTGATATCCACTTTTTTAAAGATCCGTCTCACCTCATGCTCTGTTACCCTGAACACTGAGTCTCCATCAGCAGACCCCCCCCCCCCCCCCCCCATTGCCGTGGTTTGTAGGCTGGTGTTGTTATTCACAGCCTCAAACCTCGCATAGAAGGAGTTGAGATCATTTGCTAAGGAGATGTCACTGTTCAGTTTGAGGGGGGTTCCTTTGTAGTCTGTCATTGTTCTGAGGCCCTGCCACATGCCTCTAGAGTCAGCCTGTTCAAACTGAAGTTCAACTTTATCCCTGTAACGCCGTTTTGCCTCTATTACTGCTCTCCTGACGTTGTATCTTGCCATCTTGTGTTCTTCCATGTTGCCTGTCACCAGCCCGGTGTTGTATGCTGATGTGCGCACTTTCAGAGCCTCACGGACGGATTTGTCTACCCAGGGCTTTTGATTTGGGTAGATATTAATTTTGGTGGTGGGGATTATTACTTCTACCTGAGTACAGACATAGTCAATCACCGTTTCGGTGTATTCGTTAATATTGGCTGTGTTATCACGGAATACACTCCATTCTGTGCTTCCCAGCACTGCTTGGAGTGACTCCACTGACGTCACGGCCCAACGCTTAACCTCTCGCGAGACCACCGGTGATAGTAGTGTTCCAGACTGACAGTTGGTAAGCATGCACTCATGTGTGTAGTGAAACACGGATGAGTGCATGCAATAGCAACTGAACATTTTGAAAAATTAAAGATAGAGCTGATAGCGATAGCAACTGAACATTTTGAAAGATTAAAGATAGAGCTGATAGCGGATCTATTTGAGGCACAGGGGCGGCACAAAGAGGGTTGCGTCCTCCCCGTCTTAATCACGGGACGTTCAACACTCCGGTCATCGCTCAGAGACAGCCGGAGACAGGGAGATAGGGGGCGGCGCAGAGAGGGTCGCAACCAAAGGTTCTGATCTGACGCCTTCCACCTCACAGACTTGAGTAGTTCTCCCTGTGAGGTAAGAAGTGAACCAACTGACAGCAGTCTGATTAAAACCCAAGCACTCTAGCTTTGACGACAATATAGTATGATTCACGTTATCAAAAGCTTTCTGGAGGTCGAGCAAGATCATTCCAACATAATTACCATCCTCAAAATTGTGCTTGATGTAGTCAATCAGATGAATGAGACAGGTCTCTGTGGAGTGGGCTGCTCTGAAGAAGTGTGTTTTTAGTCAACGCCGAAGATTGATCGGGTTTCGGCTGTCCTAACTGTGGTGGGATGTTCGTTCCACCATTGTGGAGCGAGGACCGAGTGAAGGCCTCTCCTAGAAACGTTGAAGATGGCTGGTCGGGGGGGAGGGCGGGCGTCGTACACTTCTGCCTTCTTTTGGAAATCCTCCTCCTAATACTGCTGTTTAAACATTTGGTCTGCAGACCGACGTCATGTCAGTTCTATTTGTTTAGAGGCTGCGCCCCGATGGCCGACACATAGCTGATAGACGTTGAAGTGTTTGCCAGGTTCTCGACTCGCTGACCGCCACGGTTTAGTGGTGGTGTAAACCAAGCGCACCCTCTACCAGAGCCAGCCCACCCCCCCTCACCCCCACCCTCGTACTCCCCCTCCACAGCCCCCCCCCCCTCCGGGGTCACTGCTGTACAGATGGGTCTGTTCTGATACATTAGTCAGATTGAAATCACAAGCAGGCTTCATAAATTCATATTCGCCGGGCCGGACACGCCTTTTTGCATAGTAACTAACATCCATATCGCCACTCTCTGCCCCAGTGTCCTCTGAAATTACATCTCTTCATACATGATTAAATCTGATTGGTTGCACTCTGCGTTTCCCATCGCGTTTCGTCTGAAATCACGGTCTGTATTTATCTGGCTGAGAAATGAATTCCAGAGTGCCACGGCTAACAGTGGAGACGGGCATGAAATGTGCATTTTCACCGACAAACACTCCAGACTTTATGGGTCCGCCTTCTGTATGGCTGACAATGCGAGCTGAGTAGGAGGGATGGAGACGGGAGACGAGAGAGAGAGAGTCAATGAAGGAAGAGTGATGGAAGGAGAGGGAGAAAAGTCAGTGCAAGGAGAGAGGGAGAGAGCGAGAGAGACAAAATGCCTGTGGCTTTACTGGCTCATTTTCTCCCTTACTCTCTCCTCTGTCTCTCCTCTCTCTCCCTCTCCCCCTGCCCCCCCCCAGGGTGGGTACGTTCATCTGTTTCCTGGCTCGATCCCGAGACGCCCCCATAGATCCATGTTACAGTGGGTTTATTAAAACCTTCCCCCCACTGAGCTACTGTGTGTGTGCGTGCGCATGTGTGCACAGTACACGTGTTTGAATGTGCGCACACGTGCATACGTGTGTGTGTGTGTACACGCACCATGGAGGTCTTCCCATTGTTCTACAACCGAGTCGATATCACAAAATAAGGAAATATGATTGTTACAACAGCACTGCAGCATTCGTCACGGACCTGTCTGAAGGGAGTCTTTGCAATGTGTTTCACACAGATCATCAAATATTGGCTTCTCGTTGTCTTAAAATGGAATTACGCCCAATTTAAGAATTCATACATCTTATTCCAATGGTCTGAGTCCAAAAATATTAGTGAAAACAGACAACTCTCTCCCTGATCCAAAAACTAGAGTGCTAAAACTCAAACTTGTGATGTCATCAAGTATAAAGTCTGGAGCTGCTCCATAGATAATTCATTTGGAAAGATGTTATTGTAGATTTGTAGACATTGAAAGCACCCAGGGGGATGTTCTGTGTATACGGATACGATTTCTGTTTCAGAACTGAGACCACTCCTATAGAATAAAGCTCATTTGGGTATACAAACTCTACAAACATGCTGTATTGCTGTAGGTCCACAAAGTCTCCCATTCATTGTTTATGGAGCAGTGCCAGACTTTATACCTGATGACATCACAAGTATGATTCTTTCTTGTGTCTGGCTTTATGAGCGGGTAGCTGTGTTCACAGATATACATTTTTGTGATAAAATCTTTATTTATTTTACATGAAACAAGACATCACAGGACAGTAACAACAATAATAATAATAATAATAATAATAATAATAATAATAATAATAACAATAACAACAATAATGACAATTTAATTTAATTAAGTTAAATTAAATCAATTAATTATAATAATAAATTAGAAAAGAAAAAGAATATACAACCATATCCAAATATCTGTGAAGAGCTTCACCTGGATATGGTTGTATATTATTTTTCTTTTCTAACGTTTCAATTAATTAATTGAAACGTTCCTAAGCTATGGAAATTACATTTGAATTGTTCCCCTTTTAAAGCAGTTTAATGGATTGAGAAATACATTATAATTTGAACTGTACACATCCTGTGCCTTTACAGTTCCTTCTTTGGCTTGTTTTTAAAACAGATATTACGAGACTTTAGTTTGCTGTCGCTGCATCATTATGAATCTTAAGATCAAAAATATATATATATAATAATAATTTAGCTTTGATGTGTGTGTCATTTTACATGTATCCATAGTGTTTATAATTTTAGCCTGTTTGGTAAATGGGCTGCATTTATATAGCAATTTTACCCACAACAACTTATGCCTGACATTCACCTCACCATGCAAGGTGCCAACCTGCTCATCAGGAGCAGTTAGGGGTTAAGTGTTCTCTCAAGGACACTTCCGACACACTGTCGGGAGGGGCCGGAATCGAACTCGGAACCCTCTGATTACTAGACGACCGCTCTACCTCCTGAGCCACTGTCACCTTCATAAGCCTTATTTTGGTATTAGGCTGTGTTCAGCATAATGACATTTTAAAGTGCAACAGTTTAAAAAAAAGCATTTTATGCTTGAAGTGTTATTATTATTATTTATGAGAGTAATGCTGTCCCAATTTAGTCTATTATTAGACTAATCAGTAGTTATAATGTTACGATTTTATTAGTTGTTTTTAATGTTCTTAATTGCGAAGCACGTATTAGACCGGCAATGTTACTGACTCCTTGACTGCATCTGAATTCCTTGTAAGCTATGTACTGCTGGCCTACTATGTACATATATATACATCATACTACATACTGTACTTACTGGAGGACCTGCAGGCGGACGTGGCTGAAGAAAACACTTCACTCACAGCTGTTTTCACTTGTCCACTGGGCAATCAGGAGGATATACTGTCAGTTTTGCCAAAAAACACACAATTGATGAAGCTTAAGTAGCCGTTTGTTCAGGGAAATCTTCGTTGACCTAGAACCGGAAAATAACACAGAGAAATGACCCTGCGCAAAGAATTTGTAGATCATGTAGTCAAGACGGGGAGGAACCGAAATGTGGAACTCTTGTGGAGTGGAGTGTCTAGAACTCTCTCGCTACTTATATCACCAGCTCTGGGAGAATAAGCGGAAATAAGGGATTCT
The DNA here is from genome assembly GCF_963971535.1 of Notolepis coatsorum. Lineage (NCBI taxonomy): Eukaryota > Metazoa > Chordata > Actinopteri > Aulopiformes > Paralepididae > Notolepis > Notolepis coatsorum. The sequence continues at coordinate 74,425,404 of NC_140180.1, read as the reverse complement.
ACGAAATGTATGGAATGGATCGTAAAATTGCTTATTTGATTGAGCGACAGATTTGGGGTCTTAGAAACATATCAACGTTTTAAACGTCATTCAGCAGACCATTTTTTAAAGGGATTTTTGTTGTGTTTTGGGTGCATACTGATGATGTATTTCACCTTTTATTGACGATTTACAGACAAGGTTAATCTAGGCCAGGGGTCGGCAACCTGCGGCCTCGAGGCGGCATGCGGCTCTTTAGCCAATCAGCTGCGGCTCCCTGGCAAATTTTTTTATTTTTTTTTGGAGATCGATATCATACTGTGACACTGAAATGAAAAAATATTTCATCAACTAAGATATTTAGTCAACAAAAGGCTTACCTGTATGCCTGATGTGTGGTGCGCAATTTGCGAACAACGAAAAATTTACTTTTTATTTTATAGATTTCCCACAAATAAGGGAATGACTCTAATAGAGCTGCATAGTTCAGGGTTTTATTTCAAAGTAGGTCTACAGATGCCAGTGTTTTTTCTCCTTTTCTGTGTTTTATTTCAAAGTGGACTACTTTTTATTTTATAAATGTTCCACAAATAAGGGAAGGACTCAAATATACCTGAATAGTTCAGGGTTTTATTTCAAAGTCGGTCTACAGACACCAGTGTTTTGTCTCCTCTTCTGTGTTTTATAAAAAAATAGGTCTACACAGCCAGTATTTTTTCTCCTCTTCATGAGTGTTTGAGGTTTTTCTTTGTTATAACGGGTAAAAACAGCAATTAAAAAGTAAATTTTCTTTTTCTTTTTGTTGCTTTATAATCCCATTAATGCAACAAACTGTGTGCTATAAGTATAAAGTATAATAAATCGCAAATTACTTTGGGTATGCAATTGTCAGGCGTTTTATGCTAAATGTGGGGTATGCTTGGGGATATATAAAACGTTATACACTGTTATCTTCATTTTAAGGGTAAATAGGTTGTGCGGCTCCCTGAGCATTTTATTTTGTGGGACGGGGGAAAAGTGGCTCTTTTGATAGTAAAGGTTGCTGACCCCTGATCTAGGCTAACGTCATGGCTAGTTTTGACATACAATTAAGAAAATGTTTTATCTACAATATTGAAATTCACATTCCTGATATTTAATAGTTGATTGGTTTCACTAATGATGTGAATTATGTTTTCAGTGAGGACATTGCCTCCTAATGAGTTTCATTTTCAGTGAGGACATCGTCATATACCCTGATGTAAACAAGACGAAAGTTTTTCTCTGGTCTGCATCCCTTTAACAAACGTTTTCAATCAATCAATCAATCCTAATGCGTTTAATTTTCAGTGAGGCCATCGTGTCGTAATGCATTTCATTTACAGTAAGGACATCGTGTCCTAATGCGTTTCATTTTCAGTGAGGACATTGTGTCCTAATGCGTTTCATTTTCAGTGAGGACATCGCCTCCTATTGATTTTTGTGGCTGATATCCCTCTTCATATTATTAACCTCTTTGAACCATCCACTTAAAATGTTAGTCCTTTTACTAGTTACTGTCTCTTCTTTATTTTATTTTGTATTTTTTCTGTATTCATCCTTTATTTAACCAGGGTAATCACATTGAGATTTCATCTCTTTTTCAAGTGGGCCCTGGTCAAGATAATTATCACATATCACAACAACATTAAAACAAACACAAATAAAATAACAAGATAGTAAAAGCACACAAATACTAAAAAAGTTGAGAAAATATCACATTTCAATGAATTGCAACTTGGCTTCCAATTCCTTCTTTAAAATGATAAATTCCAATGAGGGAATCTAGCTTCAAATCCTTTTGTAATAGGATACAGGAGAATGGAGCAGCATAGCTTCCCAAAGGTCAGTGAATACCACGATCACAACACCAGAGGGAGCTCCACAAATCATGTTAAACCCAGATTCGGCTCAAACAAGGGACTAAACACGTTTCGCAATTATGCCACATCAATGTGGAACGCCCTACCCAAAACTGTAAAGGAATGTGAATCACTACCCACTTTCAAAACCACTCTCAAGGGACACCTACGGGAGACTGCAATTCGAAACTGGCCCCTGTAAATGTCCTAACCCAACCCCCTCCAATGTACAGTAATTTACCTAGTATGGTTTTGTCAATATTCCAATGTACAATTGTGCTTGTTTGTACAGTGTGTGTGTCCCCCCCCCCCAATGTACAGTTTTGCTTGTTTATACAGTGTTTCTCTCCCCCCCCCCCCCCCCAACCACCTCTAATGTAAATTACCCAGTATGGTTGTCAATATCCCAATGTACCCAACCCCCCCCCCCCCACCCAACCTCCTCCAATGTACAGTTTCTACGTCAAATGTATATACTCCCTTTTCTTGACTCTTTTTGTATCACAAACGGTACTGTATTTGCAAATCTGGTATGTCATAAATGTATAGATGTAGCAGTACTGTCTATCTGTATGTCATGTATGTCATATATGTCCTGATGAATTGAAAATGGGGGACCCTGATGTAAACAAGACGAAAGTCTTTCTCTGGTCTGCATCCCCTTAACAATTGTGTGTATTGAGCTGTACTGTATTGTACCCATTCTGCAATCTGTTAATAAAGTTTTCAATCAATCAATCAATCAAGCTGAACGCATGTTTCCCATTCAGTTCTGATGTTAGCTATTCTGCCCCTGGTGGCGACTCACAGGCAATGCGCTTTGTGTAAAACTGGTTAGCTTAGCGTCTATGACACTTGCTGTGTCTGAAAACTCCAAAAGTATGGTCTTTCCGGTACAGAGGTTCAGTATTATTTGATGGTTGAGTAAGGTAGGTCTACCTTTTCAGAAATCTTTACATTGCCAGATGTCTACTCTACTGTCTTCCAGGTTTTATTCGCTGTATTCTCTTCGCTGCTGTGTTGGTCAAGTCTGATGTAATGTGAGTTACGGATATAGTAATAAATAGATCAAATATGGTGTAGTGTTAAAACTAAGGATGTCCGATATTGGCATTAAAATGTGATATCGGAAATGATCTGTATCGGTTTTCAATGAGTTCGGTTTTTTTTACATTTATTTAACCTTTATTTACCCAGGCAAGCAAGTAAGAATTTTTTTTTAAACGTGTTTAAAGTGTCTAAAGTGAATGTTAAAGGTGCATGTGTAATGGAGTGTGAATGGACGGGTTAGTGTTACATATAGAGTCATTGAGCATCCTGATGGCCTGGGGATGAGACTCCGGTAGCACTTGCCTGACCGCAGCAGTGCAAAGAGGCAGTTGTTTGGGTGGCTAGAGTCTTTGACTATTCTCTTCGCCTTGGCCCTGCAACGCCTGGTGTAAATGTCTTGGAGAGTGGGAAGCCCCCCTCCGATTGTGCGTTCGGCTGATCGAGCCACTCTGCAGTCTGCTGCGGTCTCAAGGGACACCTACGGGAGACTGCAATTCGAAACTGGCTCCTGTAAATGTCCTAACCCAACCCCCTCCAATGTACAGTCATTTACCTAGTATGGTTTTGTCAATATTCCAATGTACAATTTTGCTTGTTTGTACAGTGTGTCTCCCCCCCCCCCCCAATGTACAGTTTTGCTTGTTTATACAGTGTTTCTCCCCCCCCCCCCCAACCACCTCCAATGTAAATTACCCAGTATGGTTGTCAATATCCCAATGTACCCAACCCCCCCCACACAACCCCACCCAACCTCCTCCAATGTACAGTTTCTACGTCAAATCTATATACTCCCTTTTCTTGACTCTTTTTGTATCACAAACAGTACTGTATTTACAAATCTGGTATGTCATAAATGTATAGATGTAGCAGTACTGTCTATCTGTATGTCATGTATGTCATATATGTCCTGATGAATTGAAAATGGGGGACCCTGATGTAAACAAGACGAAAGTCTTTCTCTGGTCTGCATCCCCTTAACAATTGTGTGTATTGAGCTGTACTGTATTGTACCCACTCTGCAATCTGTTAATAAAGTTTTCAATCAATCAATCAATCAATCAATCAATCAGTCGCGTGCGGTGCTATTCCCAAACCAGGAGGAGATGTTACCAGGCAGGAAGATGGTGTATTTCCCAACATGTTGGAGTGTCCCTTTAAGACGACTGAGCCTCTATACTGAATACCTCAGGGCTTTTCAGTCATGGCAGGTGTGTCCTTGTTTTTTATTCATTCTGAATGAGTTATTTCCAAAACAAGGACACACAAGGGGGAGCTGCAGTTTGTGTTCTACTGTGGGCCGCCACTAGGGGCAGATCGGCTAATGAATGAATGAATGAGTGATTGGGTGACACTGCCGGTTATAGAGGTAAAAACTATAACATTTCTGGTAAGCACTAGAATTAAAGAAGTCCTCCTGCATGACTGCATGTATAAAACACAATTTGAAAGATGTATTGATTAAATCAACTAATTGATTAGTTGACAAAATCCTATGACTATTAGTTGACTTAACAAATTAATTGGCCCTATAATATATGAATGTGTGTGTATTATTGCTGAGTCATGTTGGTGTTGTATAGCTTGCATGCTTAGTTTAAATTGTGCTTAAAGGTAGAATCTGTAATGTCATCAAACAGCAACCTCGAGGCAAAAGAGCTCACTTGGTATTTAGCTTTGTTTATGTTCTTTGTTTTTGTTTTCTTTGTCTGATGTGTGGCGTTAGATTTCAGGGGGAGGAGTTGCTACTAGTGGCCACACCTCAGGCTCTACCAAGACAGGTCTGGATAAATTAATTCACAGTAGGTAATAAGTTACTAAGCTCCAACCCATAACCCAAAACAAAACAAAAAGTAAATGTACTGTATAGTGCATATAAAGAAGTAAAGTACCAAGTGGGGTTATTTTGCCTAGAGGTCGCTGTTTGGCGGCATTACAGACTTTTAAAACAAGAAATGTACAGTCCTTAAACTACAGTTATTACAGCTGACACAGGATCAGTCTCTACTCTAGCCTGAGGCTGGAGAGGGTGCCCCAGCTCTGGAAGACCTCCTGCATTGTCCCGGTGGCGTCTATGCCTTCTACAACGCTGTTCGGTTTCCGGGTTCCTCTGATTGGCCACTAAGACCACGTGACCGCACGCTAGCACGCCCCCCTTATCGCCCACTCTCGCGCTGTGAAGCGGAAGCGCCAGCGGGGCGAGGCGGTGGTTTCTCCCCGGCTCCGTGCGCCGCTGACTCGGTCCAGCTCCAGCGGCCGTCTTCCGCCTGCGGTATCCTCTCTCCGAGGCGGCTAGTTCTTATTAATCCCCCATTGTTCAGGTCGACATGGTCGCACAAACACCCGTTGGAGGAGTAGTGGGGGAGAAATTAATGAATGAATGAAAACTTTATTTAACAGATTGCAGAATGGGTACAATACAGTACGGCGCAATACACACAATTGTTAAGGAGATGCAGACCAGAGAAAGACGTTTGTCTTGTTTACATCAGGGTCCCCCATTTTCAATTCATATCGACATTTATGACATACACAACATACATGACATTAACATGTCTGACGAGCACAGAGTTGCCAGTCGATAATTCTTGCTATTTTAAAATATTCCTCTTCTTCTCCCCCACTACTCCTCCAACGGGTGTTTGTGCGACCATGTCGACCTGAACAATGGGGGATAATAATAAGAACGAGCCGCCTCGGAGAGAGGATACCGCAGGCGGAAGACGGCCGCTGCTGCTGGAGCTGGACCGAGTCAGCGGCGCACGGAGCCGGGGAGAAACCACCGCCTCGCGCCGCTGGCGCTTCCGCTTCACAGCGCGAGAGTGGGCGATAAGGGGGGCGTGCTAGCATGCGGTCACGTGGGCTTAGTGGCCAATCAGAGGAACCCGGAAACCGAACAGCGTTGTAGAAGGCATAGACGCGTCCCGGTGCCCAAGAAATGCGGGGCTTCTATCGATTCCTAGGGTTAAAAATAAATCCGCCGGCCACAGAGCCTTTGTCTACCGCGCTCCCTCCCTGTGGAACAAATTACCTGCCGTTGTCAGGGGTGCCTGCTCTGTCGAAGCTTTTAAATCCTTGCTTAAGACCCATCTTTTCTCTCTCTCCTTCAACCTACCCTGATCTCACCTGGTCGGGGACTGACCCTTAGATTAATCTGTCTAGTTTAGTTAGGATGTCTATTTGCGCCCATGTCTGCTTTTCTGCAGACATGGGAGAATTTTTTAACCCCTGTCTCTGTCTCAACCGGTCCCATGGAGCAGCTTCATACCGCCTTCTGTCTGGCCTGCAGCGCTGAACCTTACCTGCTCTGCCCTGACCAATTCGGAGTGGTTTCTCCTGACCCCCGGGGCATATGGCCCTGAGCCATCGTCTTGTATCTCATCCTGTTTACATATGCCTGCAGTAGTTCTTAGTTCTATCCATCACTTACATTTCTCAATTCTCTTATATACTTTGATTCTATTGTCACCATGCATGCATGCCTGTTCTGGTTCATTGCTGGGTTAAGTACTTCTATCAGGGCTCCAGAGTGCGACCATTTTAGTCTGTGCGACCGAAAATCAGTTCAGTGCAACTTAATGTTTTCCCTTGTTGCACTGGTGCAGCTCCCAGCAGGGCCCTATTCCCCGTACCTGGTTCAACTAAGTCGATCAAAAGTCCCATTATCCAGATTCAATTAACCTGATGTTTGAATCCGCGCTTTTCCTGTTCCTCGAAGGTGGATTCAGTCTCGTTCATTTGAACCAGACTTGAGACTCAGGATAATTGCGCGCGGCCGCCTCAGCTGAAAAGACAGCAGGTGTCGATCGCAGAAATCCTGATTTTCTAACGGCATTTATTGATTGATTGATTTAAAACTTTATTAACAGATTACAGAATGGGTACAATACAGTACGGCTCAATAGCCTCGCCGACAAGTTAAATGCATATCTATAGGTTCATTTTAAGTCCCTCATTACCCCAATAAATCAGATTATATTTCTTTAAATGTGCCTGCTGGCACTAGGCTTAATGGAATGAATAATCAAATGAGATCTTGCTAGCGAAAATAATTTGTTCAACTCTTTCAGAATAAGGATAAAAACAAGCCCAAATAGTATATCTAATTGATACGAATTATATTATGAGGATATCTGTAGGCCTACTGTATGTGCTTATGTATTATGTACTATATAAATATTATACATGGTTCCCAAAGAGAGGCTTGGAGGGAGGCTTGCAGTTACACTATTAATCAGGTTTTAATCTGTTCATCCATACATGCATTGAATTGATTAACCTTCAGTTTATACCAGTGACACCTCATGTTCATCATCAGATAACAGTGCTTGAAATGCATTTTCTCAAATTCATTCATCAAAACGTCAAAGGCTCATTCAATTTATCAAGTCACGTCACGTCATCAAATCCATCAAACAGCGCATCTCCTCATATATTTTAAACCCAGTTACAATATCACAATAACGTGTGACACTGTCACAGTGACAGTGATACAATTAAACACTCCACAGATTCAGATTCCTCATAATTCATATCCACAATCCGCGCATAGACGCTTCAGCTTGAATGAAACACAATCCGGGCGCTCCGTTAAGCAAATACACAGCAAATAATATGAAACTAATCAGAGCCAAATGCCCGATAGGTTTCATTAATTAAAAATATCCCTGCGGGATTCACATTTGCAATGATCTGTTTAGTCCGTTATTAAAATAACTGTGTGTGTCGCGAGCACCGTATCCGTATAAATATGACGTGCATAATAGGACAACGTAAATTCATAGGCTGAATATGATTTATTATCAGCGTTACTGCAGACCTATTATTTTACATTTCAAACGAAGCACAAAAACATAATTCAGAATGGTATAATGGGATCTAGACTGTGAGAAATATTTCAGGAAGGGAGCTGGCATTTCTTTGCGAGGGTGTGGCCATGCAGGTTATCCAGCTAACTGAACTAAACCCTGCCCTCAACCAGGTTCAAACTTTCTGATCTGTTACCATGGCGATTTAGAAAATCCGACGTCGGGGAACGGAAATGTCTGGCTTAAGTCAAGCTATGCTGAAAATTATCCGGCTAACTCAGTTAGCCAGGTACGGGGAACGGGGCCCAGGTCTGTCTGTCTGTGTGTGTGTGTGTGTGTGTAGCGTCTTTCCCCCCGTGGCCATGTGCGTTACATTTTTATTTTTTTAAAGAATCTCTGCCTTTGATTGGCTCTAACACGTGCATTCTGCAAAGACCAGCCCCAATCTGCCTCTGATGGGCTCTGATCATCACCCTGAAATTCGTATTTGCTGAATGACAGGCTAAACAAAATGAGCATCAACTTTCCGAATTGAAACGATAAATAAGCACATCGTCTCATACTGGTTTCATAATACAACGTTTCCGAATGGACGTTTGGATTAAACAAAGTGTATGCAGTGATGCTTTCCCAGCGGAACACAAGCTGCTTAACGTTACAGTGGTAAGTTATACACGTTAATTAAGCTATGTAACGTTAGAGCGCAGCACGTTAAGATAGCAGGAGCCGTCGGCCAACAAAGTTGTTTCAGCAAATGTATTCACAAAATGGATTATCATTCAAACGTTATTGAAGCCTCCCGTGACCAGTAAGTAGGTACTACTACTCAACCGCAGAAATGTGCGCTATGTGCATAAAGTCAAGACTCGACAGTACTGACCTAGAAAAAACCTGCAAGTAAGTCAAGTGCGCTGGAGTGAGGCGCGGACTGAAGTGGCCATTTTACTAAATAAAATACCCGAGGGAGGTGTAGTGGTTACGTGATTGCTGTTTCCGGCCGGTCCACCATCTTGAAAACACAATGTATTTGCCCATTGCCCATTTCTAAATCGTCTCATTTAAAACAAATAAAGCATCAACATTTGCATGGTGTAGCTTTCTGTGCGTATTCATCCACAATCTATAGCTCAACATGAAAATATTCGCAATTAATTGTAAAAAGAAATCGTCGAATTTTATTTCAACCAAAATGCTTAACAAATAATGTTAGTGATAGAAGGGAACTCATTTTGTGCAAAAATGGAAAGCTTTCCAATGTTCATGAGGTAGAATTGTTACAATAGCCGATAATCCATTTTGCCAATGATAATCCCTGCGGGCGGTGCAAAGTGACGGCAGACTACACCTCCCTATTTAGGAGCAAATTGTTTGCATGATTAAAAACGATGGTTCGAACATCCGTTCGAAAAACCCTGGCGAATGTTCGAATCCCAAAAACAGGCTTGGGGACAGCTCTAACTGCAGCTGAGCTGAATGTGTTAAAATAGACATAAAAAAGTTAATGATTGGACTTTGTGAGCTAACTGTAATACAATGTTATTTTTTACAATCATTTACATAACATCTTAAGAAATGACTAATGTGGCGGCTGGGTGGCACAGCGGACATTGCGCTCGTCACCAACGCAAGAGACACCGGTATAGAATCCGGCTGTAAGCGTTGCCTCTGGCTTGGGCCGGCCGTCATACTGACTCAATTGGCAGAGTCAGCGGGAGGGAAGTCGATGGGTGGTAGTCTGGTCGTTGTAAACAGCGACTCCTACAGGTCGGTCAGGGCGCCTGCACAGCAAAGACAGGAAAATGGCGGGGGCAGTGTGAGCCTCCTACACGTTACTCCTCGCCAATGAGAGTCCGCGTTGGCAGGTGAAAAGATGTGACTGGCTGCCTCCACATGTATCGGAGGGGACATGTGATGGGCTTCTATCCTCCCTACGACCGGCCAGTGGGGGGCACATGCGAGCAATGATCAAGACAGGGGAGGGGAGAATTGGCACGGCTAAATTGGGATGGGAGAAAAATAGGAAAAAGTGCATAAAAAAATATAATAATAATAATTACTAATGTGTATGGGAACTGACAAAAAAGGTAATGGTAAAGGTAACACTTAAAATTTATTATTGCAGCGGCAAAAGGCGCAGTGAACATTTTTGGGTGCACCTAAATTATGTACTGGTGCACCTAAATGAAAAAGTTAGGCACACTGGTGCAACTAATGTAAAAAGTTAGTCTGGAGCCCTGTCTATTCTATTCACATACATGCTTACTACATGTATCTATTCTATTCACATACATGCTTACTACTTGTATCTACATTTACATTTACATTTAGTCATTTAACGGACACTTTTATCGAAAGTGACTTACAAGTTCTGTACGACAAGTCATCAGGAAGGGCACAACTCTATTAGCTGAGTAACAATGTTCATCAAAGTGTTGAGTGCTACAGTGTAGGTTAGTATATTAGGACAAGTGCATGACAGTAAGGTTAGTTAGGGTTAGATATTTTTTTAAATAATTTTTTTAAATGGTTTTACCTATTGCTATGTCCGCTCATCACAAACACGCAAACTATCTAACGCCTGTCCCCGTCTCCCTGTCTCCCTGTGAGAGGTTGTCTTGTGGTGATGACCGGAGTGGTGGACGTCCCACGATGATGGCCGGGAGAATGCAATCCTCTCTACACCGCCCCCATACCTCAAGTGGATCTGTCATCAGCTCTATTTTCAATCTTTAAAAATGTTCTCTACCCTAGTTGCTATTGCATGTACTTGCTTTACGCGTATATGTGCATGCTCACCAACTGTTTCGCCTATTTTATTACAACACTGTTTTATTGCAACACTACTATCACCGACATCTAATGCTTCTCCGCGTCTCCCTGTCTCCCTGTGAGAGGTTGTCTCCTGCTGGACGTCCCGTGATGATGGCTGGGAGGATGCGATCCTCTCTACGCCGCCCCCATACCTCCGTCATCTGGATCTGGATCCATCATCAGCTCTATTTTCAATCTTTCAAAATGTTCTTATATACCCAAGTTGCTATTGCATGCACTTATTTGTGTTTCATTACACGTATATCTGTGCATGCTTAGCAACTGTTTCGCCTGTTTTATTGCAACACTACTATCACCGACTAAGAAGGGAGATCCCTTGAACGGCCCTTCTAAGGTTTCTCTCCTCCACATTGCCTGTGGTGCATTTTTTCCTATTGCTAGGTTTTAGTGAGTTTTTCTTACCTTCGCGTGGGGTATGTCTGGGAGTGTTGCATTCATTTATTTAAAAATGTTTGGACTTCATGGTGTTTTTGTTTTGTTCTTAATTTATTGTGATGTTTTGTCTTGACTTGTTTAAAGAAGACGTGTCCAGTCCATGGGGACATTAACGTGTGTTGTCAGTCAGCCTTACAACGTGTGCAATAGACTGCTGCAGTCGTTTTACCAGTCTGTAGTGGCCAGCGTCCTCTTCTATGCTGTGGTATGCTGGGGGGCTACATCAACTCAAGGGACACCAACAAACTGAACAAGCTGGTGAGGAAGTCTAGCTCCATGGTGGGAGTCGAGCTGGTCAAACTAGAGGTGGTGGCGGAGCTGGCCACTACAGACTGGAGAATCCCTCCCACCCCCTCTATGAGCATCAGGCTCCACAACAGTGGGCAGGGACTGCTGCCAAAAGCCGGAGAACTAACGGCAGCAGAACTCGAGAACTACTCGAGTGTCTGACTCCCACCTAAACTGCACGGACTACAACGTGTAACGAATTATGTATATCACCACAGTTAGGGTACCTTATGTATACTGCACCTGTGTATACTGTATACTTTACTTACTCATATTTAGATTCCATATTTATATAATATAACTGATATGGCATACAGACCCTAATCTGCACCTTTGATCACTTTACCTACTTGCTCAAATGCATATATTCAGAGTTAATTATATTGTTTACACTGCCTATTTTTTCCTGCCCATACCTGTACCCCCCCCCCCCCATGCTGCTATGATGCCTGAATTTCCCCAGGGGGATCAATAAAGGAATATCTTACTCGCATGCACTGCATGGACGGAAATGGCAAAAACCAAACCCAGGCATATCCATCATATCCAATTCCAACTTTAATTCCAGAGATGATCAAGCGATGGCATAAAGCAATGTAACAGAGAGAGTGAAAAAAGAAAATTATGTTTTTTATCTGGAGAATGATTCAGAGTCACTTTGGAGCCACTTGGATCTATTAAAAGAAAATCAATATTTTGATTCAGAGATTCTGATTAGGAAATGGAACGGAAATAACAGTGTTAGAACTGGATTTAAAGTGACCTCTATTGCTGGAGATGAGGAACATAAACTGGCGATACCTCTGGTGTGACCGTCCGGCTAATGGTGATTATTTGGCTCCTCTGACGCCTCTGGCTCCCTTTTTTTTGTTTTTTTTGTTGAAAAAGTGAAAGATTGGATGGGTTTTGGCTGTCCTAACTGTGGTGGTAAGTTCATTCCACCATTGTGGGGCAAGGACTGAGAATAGGCGGCTTCTCTTTGATGACCCTCCTGGAGCTTGGATAGGAGTAGGTCTGAGGCGGCCGGAAAATGCAGAGCGTTGGGGTCTTGAGGGTGTGTAGTTAGAGACCATTGACTGGAGGTAGGTGGGAGCCGTTCCCTTCGCCTACCTCCAGTTCTGTGTTTTCCCTGTCTCCTTGTCGGTTCATTCTGTTAGGGATTAGTTGGCATACAGTAGGACCCAATCACAGACAGGACAAGGAGGAAGCAGGCAGGACGAGACGGAGTGTAATTCAAAGGAGAGCTTTACTCAAACAAAAAGCATATGAACAACCATGACCATGACAGTCTAAACAGAATAATGAACCGACAAGGAGACAAGGAAAACACAGAACTTAAATACACAAGGTAATTGACACATGCGGGTTGATTGGTAACGAGAGACACCTGGGATGGGAACAGACTGACAAGACTAGATGTGACACTAAATACAAGACAAGACTGAACACTAGAAACATAACATCAACACAAGGAATCTAACACACAAGGAACATAACACTAACAGGGGAACATGAAGGGCAAGAGACACACTGGGAGACACAGTAAACGGGGAAGGACACAGAGGAACATGGAAACATTAAAGAGCCACCAGTGCACCAGGAGGGTATGCATCAGTGAGGGTAGTCCAAAAGTGAATGGAGGCTGTGAGGGTACTTGTCCATGAGAAGGCGGGGGAAGGTGAGGTACAGGGATAAGTCCAGGAATAGGAGGGGGGAAGAGGGCAGGACCGGGTGGAACATAACAGGTATGAAAAGGCATGAGACGTGATAATGTTACCCGGAGATTTAGTGTAGAGGGAGAAGAGAAGGGGTCGGGAGGCTGACAGGGTCCCTCTCCATGACACTTGGTAGGAGCGGTCCTTGAGGTATGATCTTAGCCATGTCAGCGCAGAGCCAGCCACTCCCATTCCTGTGAGGGACGCGAGGAGGATCTGATGGTTGACTGTCGAAGGCTGCAGACAGGTCTAGGAGAATCAGGACAGAGGAGAGGCCTTTCGCTTTTGCTAAGTGAAGTGAAGTGCCTCTGTGACCGCAATGAGGGCCGTCTCTGTGGAGTGACCAGTCCTGAAGCCTGACTGATTAGGGTCTAGGTGGAGGTCATTCTGTAAGATATAATCAGTAAGTTGGTTGGATACAGCACGTTCAAGTGTTTTAGACAGGAAGGAGAGAAGAGAGACAGGACGATAGTTGTCTATGACGGTGGGGTTCATGGTTGGTTTTTTTATGAGCGGTGTGACTCTGGCTTGTTTTAGGGAGGTGGGGACTACCCCCGAGTTGAGGGAGGAGTTGATGGTTGCAGTTAGGAATGGGAGAATGTCTGGTGCTATGGTCTGGAGGAGTGGGGAAGGTATCTGGTCCAGCTGGCATGTAGTGGGACGGTTCGACATTACCAGCGTGAGGGTCTGGCATCTGTAATGGGAGAGAAAGATGACGAAGGATGAGGTTCTCAATTCAGTATTTGGAATGGGTGGGGGTTGGGAGAAGGAGGTGCGGACGTTCTTCACTTTTTCCTCAAAGAAGATTGCAAAGTATTCGGCAGAGAGAGATGAGTGGGGAGGGGGT
>NC_140180.1:74399073-74406573 GCF_963971535.1 Notolepis coatsorum | reverse complement strand
TTTTGTTTGGTAAAGTGGGCCCACCTTTTCATTTCCTTTGAGTGTGATAACGTGTATGGTCATGCCTATTGATTTCCCGTCTAGTTAACCCTATTTCTTCCTGGGGTACATTAATGCTGCCGTAATATGTAAAGCCTTAGAGAAAGGTATTATTGTATATGTGTTATATATATATTATTATTATAATTATTAGTAATTAGGAATAATAATATTATATGCCATTTGACTCACTGCCAGTAATACTTGTCACTGCCCAGTATAAGTAACACTAAACGAACTAAGACGGGAATTGTGTGTGTGCGTGTCCATTATTGAGTCTAACCCTAACCCTTTTTGATGCGGGTAATATTATTATTATTTAACCCTTTCCCCCTTACAGTCATTAAGGTCTCTAGTGGTCATCAAGGGAGGGTACTGCTTGCGGGAGGAACGAATCTATTTATTCATCTATCAGTCACTAGGTGTGGGAGGGTTAACGGAGGTATTGGGGGAAGTGAGAGCAAGTTGGGGAGTACTGCTGACCGCCCCGGAAAGGCGAGGAAGACCAGAGTACCAGACCAGGTTGGTAAATCCCGGGCTCCATCCACTCTCACTGCCGGCCTCCAGTTTGCCGCTCCAGGCCCAAAGACGAGGGTGCAGTCAGACGGAGCTCTACTGTGTCCCGCTACCCAGTGACGGTGCACACCCGTTCCCACGAAGCAGGGATAATCCACCCTGCTACACTTTTATACTTTTATACTTGTAAAGACGGTGGTCACTACATAGCACACTCCAGGCTAGAACAGACTAGGAGGAGTAGGACATTTATTTTGAGAAATCTAAATGGCGGCCATTATTGTCTCAGCAAGCACTAGAACCAATTTCAATGTTGAAGCTATGTTGTAGCCCCATATAGCCCAGAATAGGTTGGGCTAAATATAGACCACTTTTAACCCAAGCAGTTTAATTCATTATTACATCATTTATAATATCACACAAATTACTGTAAATGTGTAAGAATGAAAAATGTGTTAGTCAATATATTTTGCTAAAATTATTTGAATCGCAATTTCTCAATGTCCGGCTATGTCAAGGCTAGATAGAGCCCACTTCTTGTCCAAAACATATGACATATTTAGTATATTTAGAAACAACGGACAGCTGTTCAAACTGAACAGTGACATCTCCTTAGCAAATGACCTCAATACCTTCTATGCGAGGTTTGATGCTGGTAATAACAACACCAGCTCACAAGCCACGGCAATGGGGGGGGGGGGGGGGGGGGGGTCGGCTGCTGATGGAGGCGCAGTGTTCAGGGTAACAGAGCATGAGGTGAGGCGGACCTTTAAAAATATGAATATCAGGAAGGCAGCAGGTCCGGACGGCATCCCCGGCCGCGTCCTAAAAGTCTGTGCCGACCAACTGGCCCCAGTATTCACTGACATATTTAACCTGTCCTTAGAACAGGCTGTCATCCCCACCTGCCTGAAGAAGTCCACTATTATCCCTGTACCCAAAAAATCCAAGCCTGCTTGCCTCAACGACTACCGCCCTGTAGCTCTCACCTCCATAGCCATGAAGTGCTTTGAGAAGCTAGTAAAGGGCTACATCTGCTCCTCCCTCCCCATCAACATGGACCCCCTGCAATTTGCATACCGCCCCAACAGGTCCACGGAGGACGCCATAGCCCATGTGCTGCACACAGCAGCATCACACCTGGACAAGAGGCAGGGGAACTATGTGAGAATGCTATTCATCGACTACAGCTCGGCATTCAATACCATAGTCCCCTCCATACTCATAGCCAAGCTCAGGGACCTGGGCTTGAACTATGACCTCTGCCAGTGGGTCTTGGACTTCCTGACTGGCAGACCCCAGGTGGTGAGAGCAGGCAACTGCACCTCCTCATCCATCACCCTCAACATAGGGGCCCCCCAGGGCTGTGTTCTGAGTCCCCTCCTCTACTCCCTGTACACACACGACTGTGTGGCTCAGCGGAGTAGCAATACAATCATCAAATTTGCTGACGACACAGTGGTGGTGGGCCTGATCTCTGCAAACGACGAGAGGGCCTACCTGGAAGAGGTCAAGGTCCTGGCGGGATGGTGCCAGGAAAACAGCCTCTCCCTGAACGTCAGCAAAACAAAGGAGATGATTGTGGACTTCAGGAGGTCGGGGGTCAAGGACTACAGCCCCCTCAGCATCGACGGGGCACCGGTTGAGAGAGTCAACAGCTTTAAGTACCTCGGAGCCTACATATCCGAGGACTTGACATGGACCACACACATTGACAGTGTTGTGAAGAAGGCACGACAACGCCTCTACTTCCTCAGGCGCCTAAGGAAGTTCCAAGTCAGTCAGAAGATCCTTAAGAACTTCTACTCATGTACAATAGAGAGCATCTTGACCGGCAACATCACCTCCTGGTTTGGGAATAGCACTGCACAAGACCGAAGCAGACTACAAAGAGTGACACGTTCAGCCGAATGCACAATTGGAGGGGGGCTCCCCACCCTCCAGAACATTTACAACAAGCGTTGCAAGGGCAAGGCTAAGAGAATCATTAAAGACTCCAGTCACCCGAACAACTGCCTCTTTGAACTGCTGCGGTCAGGCAAGCGATACCGGAGTCTCAAGGCGAGCACAGAAAGACTCAGAAGAAGCTTCTATCCCCAGGCCATCAGGCTGCTAAACGAACAATGAACACTACACAACAACAACCACCAAACGCACATAGCACACACATCCACACGCACACACTCACTTTAAACAAACACACTGTAGCACCCACTCCACACACTTTATAGCACACACCCACTTTAAACAAACACACTGTAGCACCCACTCCCCACACTTTATATTTATTGATGAAGGATTGCACTACAACTCGTACACCTTACTGTAAATTGTACCTAAATTGTACCTCATCCCATTTCTGCTTTGCACTATATAGTACTGTACATTAGTACACTGCATAGTATTGTATATTATTATATGGTAACTCAGAACATTGTACATATGTCTATACCGAACACTGTGACCTCATTTTCTTCTTCTAAATTACATGCTATACTATGTTATTTGATACTATCTTGTCTAGCACAGTCTCTGGAGCGTAACAGTAAGAAGCATTTTGTATGAAAGTATTCTGTACTTCTGTATGACAACTATTAAAGAAACTTGAAACTTGAAACTTGAACGGCTAGGTGTTATCTAGACGTCTACTAAACTTTCACCTTTAAAATTTAATTTGCCCGCTTTTAGCCTAGACGGCTATGTACCATATAGATGTCGTCTAATAGACAAGACATTTCTCAGTGGGGTTGTGTCACTTTCATATTGATAACAATGGTAGGATAACGCACACAGTAACAACGCATTTTTTATTTCCTTTTGATCAGACAAACCGTTAAGGAATAGTTCAATTTCTTTGTGGGAATAGCACCATCATGTGGTGAAATAAATCAAAACCTGCTGTCATAGGACAACCATAATGTTATATGATTGATTGATTGATTGATTGATTGATTGATTGATTGAAAACTGTATTAACAGATTGCAGAATGGGTACAGTACAGTACAGCTCAATACATACAATTGTTAAGGGGATGCAGACCAGAGAAAGACTTTCGTCTTGTTTACATCAGGGTCCCCCATTTTCAATTCATCGTAAAATATATGACATACATGACATACAGATATACAGTACTGCTACATCTATACATTTATGACATACCAGATTTGCAATTACAGTACTGTTTGTGATACAAAAAGAGTCCAGAAAAAAGAGTATATACATTTGACGTAGAAACTGTACATTGGATTGGGTAGGTGGGGGTGGGGGGGACTGTACATTGGAGGTGGTTGGGTGGGTGGGGGGGGGGGGGGGGGTTGGGTAGGAGTGGGGGGGAGGTTGGGTAGGAGGGGTGGGTGGGGGACACTGTACAACTGTACAAACAAAACTGTACATTGGATTATTGACAAGACCATACTTGGTAATTTACTGTACATTGGAGGGGGTTGTGTTCGGACATTTACAGGGGCCAGTTTCAAGTTGCACTCTCCCTTAGGTGTTTTTTGAGAGTGTTTTTGAAAGTGGGTAGTGATTCACATTCCTTTACAGCTTTGGGTAGGGCGTTCCACATTGATGTGGCATAATTGCTAAACGTGTTTAGTCCCTTGTTTGAGCCGAATCTGGGTTTAACATGATTTGTGGAGCTCCCTCTGGTGTTGTGATCGTGGTATTCACTGACCTTTGGGAAGTATTTTGACATGTACATGGGTACCTTGGTCGTGTAGTGTATCTTGTAGACCAGGCCCATTGCAAGTTGCTGTACTCTGTCGTCTACTCTAAGCCATCCTAGGTTGTCAAAGTGGGCAGGGGTGAGGTGGGTTCTAGGAGTAAGGTCAAGCAGTAGTCTGACCAGTTTGTTTTGAGATGTTTGTAATTTTGTTTTTTAGCGCCTTTGAGGTGCTTTGGTACCATGAGGTGCAAGCATAGTCGTAGTACCCTTGAATGAGTGCTCCTGCTAGAGTCTTCATGGTATTTTTGTTTACCAGTGAGGAGATCCGGTACAAGAATCGAGTTCGTTGGTTGACTTTTTTTATTACATTGGATGCCATTTTGTCACAGGAAAGATTTGCCTCTAGGATGGAACCCAGGTAGGTATACTATCTTCTTTCCTTGTGACAATATTGTCACCCACTGTAACTGAGAAGCCGTCGGTCTTGCTGAGTTTGTTATTTGAACCGAAGAGAATGGACTCTGTTTTGCCCATGTGTAATGATAGTTTGTTATCAGCGAGCCATATGCAGATTTTGCCTAGTTCTGAGCTGAGGGTTTTTTCAACCTGTAACTTGTTCTTGTCAGAGACCAGCAGGGCTGAGTCGTCCGCAAACAGGAACAAGTTGCAGTCACAAGCATACGGTATGTAATAACTTATATATTATTATATCTGTCTCTCACTCTTGCTCTCCAGGCATGACGTGAGCTAAAACAACAACATCCGATCAAACGAACGACCAAATCCAATGAGTTAGCTGTCTATCAAACTCTCCAATGACACATGCACTGTTGTGCGCCTACACAAAGACCTGCAAGCAGTTTGGAAGAGTTTTGTCCTTCTGGCTGATGGTAGGATTACTTTTCAAATACGCGAGCGACACATAGCTAGCTAGCGGGGCGTGGCTTTGGAGGCATCCTGATGTCTCTGATTGGGGAGCGTGTTGTTGAATTCTGTTTTTTTATTTTTAAGTTCTGCCCAAAATCAATGGCCACCTATAACTCCTTTAAGGTTAGAGTTAGACAACAATTTAGGTGAAAATATGAACTGTGCGAATAATGGGTTAGAAGATACGTTCGTTTGAAAACTGAACGTTTGACCCGATGGTAGCGTTAAAGCAAAGGTCACAGGGTCACCAACAGGGTTCTTCTTCTGGGGGTCATGAATGTGACCCCCCAGCAAATTAGTTATTACATTCACACCCAGGATCTGCGGCTGTGGCGGACTCCATTAGTGGACGTGGCATCGGTGGACACGACAGTGGTCACGGTGAATCCATAATTCCCATAATAATAATAATACTATGTGTAGGCGGCTGGGTGGCGCAGCGGACATTGCGCTCGTCACCAACGCAAGAGACACCGGGTTCGACTCCGGCTGTCAGCGTTGCCTCCGGCTTGGGCCAGTCGTCATACTAACTCAATTGGCAGAGTTAGCGGGTGGGAAGTCGATGGGTGGTAATCTGGACGTTGTGGACAGCGACTCCTACAGGTCGGTTGGGGGACGCCTGCACAGCAGAGACAGGTTCACCTCGCCAATCAGAGTCCGCGCTGCCAGGTGAAAAGATGTGACAGGCTGCCTCCTCGTGTATCGGAGGGGACACGTGATGCAAGGCTTCTATCCTCCCTACAACCGGCCAGTGGGGGGCATATGCGAGCAACGTTCAAGACAGGGGAGGGGAGAATTGGCACAGCGGGTAATTGGGATGGGAGAAAAATAGAAAAAGAGGAGAAAAAGTGGATCAAAGAAAAAAATAATACTATGTGTATTATTGTTATGATTAATCTCATATTATCATATTATTACTAAAACTAAAAGAAACGCTAACTACTATAGACTGTGCAGTATTACTACTATTGTTGTGGCTTCCACCTCGTCACCTCCCGTGGAGACTAATCAGTCGCATTGCGGAACAGCTGGACGCGTCCTGAGACAGAGGCACCTGCTGCATAAAAGACCTGACAACTCATCTCTCAGTGCTTGATCGTACTGACCATTGTGGTTAGTGTAACTTAACGTCCTTCAAGTCTAGCAGTTTCTCTCGTGTTTTGATTATTCCCGTTCTACGTTGTTTGCTTTTCCCCGTGTTTTCGTTCTTGGACTAACGCTCGTTGTCTTCTCCTCTCTCCCCATCAAGGAACCGTACCTCCAGCCCGGAATTCATCACGTCGCTACCCGTTAGTTTTCCCACTCATTCTTGCTGGTTAGTACACGCACATGTAAACAACAGTCTCTAACATTTACATTTAACACCACATGAGTTTTTGCACACTAGACACACGCACCCATACACATACTGTAATTTAAACGCACACATATCATTCACATGGACCGTGGGCACACACACACACACTTAGGCCCTGTTAGTTTAGTACGTTTGATGATTTATTTTACTTGTCTTTATTTATTAAAGTATCTTTATTGTATTACGTCTGTCTCCTGTGTCTGTCTGTCCTGTTTCTGCCACACTTGACTCTCTTTAGTATTAGCGTAACAACTATACTACTGTATAGCTGTAGAAACTCAAGTTTTTCCCATGCATGTGAATCCACCCGTGTTTGCTACACTATAATGAGCTCGGGGCGGGTGCTGCCTGGTGCTGCCTGGTGCTGCCCGAGCCAACAGTGTCCGTTATGGTTACAGAGAGCTGGACTTCCAGGCCCTCCAGGGTGGCCACTCTGAGCTGACTGGCCCATTGTATCAGTTGCTGGAAACCCAAGCTAGCGCGAGCGTCGATGACCACCCATCTGCACACTAACTGACCTAAATACTGGCCAACATCTGTGGGGGCAGGGACAACGGATGGTGACGGATGGTGTGTGTGTGTGTGTGTGTGTGTGTGTGTGTGTGTGTGTGTGTGTGTGTGTGTGTGTGTGTGTGTGTGTGTGTGTGTGTGTGTGTATGCATGTGTGTGTGTGTGTGTGTATGCATGTGTGTGTGCGCGTACGTAGACACAATGTCTCTTATTGAAATGTGCATTATTGAGAATCCATGCGTATAGGGATTTGTGTGTGTGTGTGTGTGTGTGTGTGTGTGTGTGTGTGTGTGTGTGTGTGTGTGTGTGTGTGTGTGTGTGTGCATGTGCATGTGTTGTCGTGTGTGTGCCTATGCATGTGTGCGTGGATGCATTTGCGCGTGTGCATGTGTCACAGCGCATGTGACGCTACCGAGGCTAGAATAACATGTCTGGTTGGGTCGACACGCTGTATGGTGACGGATTCTCAATGTCACTTCCTGT
>NC_140180.1:74360761-74393873 GCF_963971535.1 Notolepis coatsorum | reverse complement strand
TCTCCTTCCTCTCTCTCTCTCCCTCTCTCTCTCTTTCTCTCATCCTCTCTCTCTCTCCCCTCCTCTCTCTCTCTCTTTCTCTATTCCTCTCTCTCTCCCTCTCTCTCCCTCTCCCTCTCTCTCTTTCCCTCTCCTCTCTCTCTCTCTCTCTCTCTCACACACACACACACACACACACACACACACACACACACACACACACACACACACACACACACACACACACACACACACACACACACACACACACACACACACACACACACACACACACACACACACACACACACACACACACACACACACACAGGAACGACTAACTGGTGCAGACTTGAAGGCAGGCGGGAGAGGGGTTGGGAGCTGGAGCAGGGCTGAGCGGGTGGGGAAATGACTGCTGCTGTGGTTGAGTAGGTTCCTCTCAGCGCTGAGCAGAATAGATTGCTGTGTTCCCCTGCAGAGCCCCACCTCTCAGGTGGCCCGCAGGACATCAAGTCTCCTTGTCATTTAATATCAGACACACTACAACAGCTGTAGGTTATACCAGCCCCGAGAGCATGCTTGATGATGGCGATGGGGGTTCTTGTGTGTGTGCATGTGTGTGTGTGTGTGCGTGTGTGTGTGTGTGTGTGTGTGTGTGTGTGTGTGTGTGTGTGTGTGTGTGTGTGTGTGCGTGCGTGCGTGCGTGCATGCGTGCGTGCGTGCGTGCGTGCGTGCGTGCGTGCGTGCGTGCGTGTGTGTGTGTGTGCATCATTCACTTATGAAAAAGTATCACTTTCAGTTTTACTGGCAAGCATAAATTATTCACCATGGCATAATCTTCCTGGACCTTTACTTTTAAATCGACACTTTACAATTTTACACTTGTTACTGTATATTTCTGTATATTTTGGGCTGTATATTTTATATCTTAGAATGTATATACATACCAGAATTTATATCCCGGACCGTATTTTATTCTTTACTCTTGTTTTTTTATTCTTATTCATGACTTTTGTTTTTGACTACCTAAATGTTTACTGTGAGCGATCTGTAGTGCTGAATAGAAATAAAGGATTTCTATTCTATTCTATTTCCATGGTATCATGCATCACCATGGTACCATGTTTGTCCTTAAATAATACCATGGTGGGCGGCTACGTGGTGCAGTGGGCAAGGCACTCACCACGAATACTGGAGACGCGAGCCCAGCGCTCCACATTGCTTTCAGTTTAGCTGGTCGTCCGTACTAATACACATTGGCAGTATTAGGGGGTGGGAAACTGATGGGTGGGGATCGGGCGGTGTGGACAGCGACTCCTACAGGTCGGTTGGTGCGCCTGCGCAGTAGAATCAGGAAGCGATGGGGGCGGCGCCCCTCCAAAGCCCAGACCCCTGACGCTGAAAGATCGCGCCGCGCAGGTGAAAAGATGCGACTGCTGTTACCTCGAGTATCGGAGGGGACTCGTGCTATGTATGACTTAGTCCACATTGCAGCCGGCTTGTGGGAGGCAAGAAACAGCGTTCGAGACAGGGGAGGGTTGAATTGGATGATACGAAATTGGGATGGGAGAAAAATTGAAAAAATTGGAGAAAAAGTGGATAAAAAAAAAATAATACCAGGCATGGTATAATCACATTTTTATATAATGGACTGCATTTATAAATGGTAAATGGGCTTTTATCCAAAGCGCTTCACAACTTATGCCTCACATTCACACAGAGGAAACCATGCAAGGTGCCGACCTGCTCATCGGGAGCAGTAGGGGTTAAGTGTCTTGCTCAAGGACACTTTGACACACCGCCGAGAGGAGTGGGAATCTAACCGGGAACCTTCCGATTACCAGACGACCGCAATACCTCCTGAGCAACTGTGGCCCCCCTATCATGATAGCGATGGCAATATCATTATATTTCCATAATTCTTTGGTCACTACCATCATCGTAGTGACCAAACTAAAAGTAGGAGGCAGGGCAAACATAGACCAATAAAAGCGGATCTCTCCGCTGAGTCCAACAGTGCCACAAGTCTCTATGACAAACGGTTCTTGAGATATGAAAGGGGGCGGGGCTTACGTGTCAGGGACAGGGGAAACAGATGTCCCTGCTGAGTCCAATGATGCCACCCGCGAGTTTGTACGACAAACGGTACAAAAGGGGGTGTGGCTTAAGTGTAGGCGAGGGTTAACATTTACATTTTACATTTAGTCATTTAGGGGCGGATCCTTCTGACGTTGCTCAGGAGGAATCGGCTGGTTCTGGTTGTCGCTGCGATGTGAGCAGAGAAGTTCAACTGGTCGTCGAGGACAACACCAAGGTTCTTGGCGGTCGGGGACGCGGTCACAGCTGCATTCTCGACTGTGATGGAAAGGTCGGTCAGGGCGGAGGATTTGGCCGGCAGGTGGAGCAATTCTGTTTTGCTTAGGTTCAGTTTGAGGTGGTTGGTCGTCATCCAGGCGGAGATGTCGGACAGACAGGCCGAGATCCGCTCAGAGACGTGGATATCTGAGGGAGGGAAGGAGAGGAAGAGTTGAGTATCGTCGGCATAACAATGGTAGGAGAAGCCATGAGACGTGATAATGTTACCCAGTGATTTAGTGTAGAGAGAGAAGAGAAGGGGTCCTAAAACCGAGCCCTGGGGGACACCCGTCCGTAGGGGGCGGGTGGCCGACAGGGTCCCTCTCCATGACACTTGGTAGGAGCGGTCATTGAGGTATGATGACAGCCATGTCAGCGCAGAGCCAGCCACTCCCATTCCTGCGAGGGCCGCGAGGAGGATCTGGTGGTTGACTGTGTCGAAGGCTGCAGATAGATCTAGGAGAATCAGGACAGAGGAGAGGCCTTTCGCTTTTGCTAAGTGAAGTGCTTCTGTGACCGCAATGAGGGCTGTCTCTGTGGAGTGACCAGTCCTGAAGCCTGACTGATTAGGGTCTAGGAGGTCTAAGCATGGGAGCGTGGTTAACCTAGACCAATGAAAGTAGTAGGCTGTACTGAATGGATGTTTGTGTCAAATTTGAGGAAATTCCCTCAAGGCATTACTGAGATATCCTGTTCACAAGAGAATGGGATGGACGTGAGGTCACAGTGACCTTGACCTTTGACTGCCAAAATCTAATCAGTTCATCCTCAGCACAGTCATATCAGAATTCATGTGACTTTTACGTCACTCTAGATTAACATTCATCACAATTCTGCACTGTTGGGAGAAGAAGACAGCTGTGGTCAGTGGAGGGACAGGGAGGAACAGGGAGGTGTTTACCTTGAACACATATTATAAATAAATATTTGGGGTGATACTTCTGTACAAGCAAACTTGAGGGAACACTGGTCTGTGTTTGAAAGCATAATTAAAAGAACGGATGGCTTCTTTCACCTTCTCCTCACCCCCATTATAATCTGCTCATGAATTAGCTGCCTCCACTGCACATCAACTTATAAATGAAACCATAAACTGTGACTTCATTGTCCTCCATGTTTACATCCATCTTTGTTATTGTTCATTTGTGCATGCAGGTCAGTTCAGGAGCGTGAGCAGTTCACACTGGAATCTGATCTTAGCCACATTAAAAAAATTATGTAAACAGCCCCAAAAAAGAAATCTGATCTGAGCAATAAATCAGAATTGAGCACTAAGGCTTGCAGTGTGAACGTAGCCCAAGTGGACGTTTGTGCCAAATTTGAAGAGATTTACCTCAAGGCATTCCTGAGATATTGCGTTCACGAGAGACCGAGACATTTTGGTTATGGACAACCCAAAAACACAACGCCTCCGTCCACAGCTGTGCCGTCGTGCATATAAAAGGATGGAAATACCATGATACCTTTTTGGAAATACCACAGTACTTTTCTCCTGGTAAGGGTTGTGTAAGTCTGCATGTAAATGTACTCTTCGTTTTCATACCTCGCCGGTCGCCGGTCAACCGACCGGAATGCCTTAGTAATAAAAAAATCTGTGTTGAATCACGGAAGTGTAGGACTATGTCATTCGCTAATGTTCCTCAGCCAACTCCTGACCGCTGGTCCCGCCCCCCTTATTCACAGCCAGTTAGATCACACTCACATGTGGCGCAGGCCTCTCTCCTCCTGTCTCCCTTTCACAGTCCAGGGCTGCTGCTGAAATAGCCAACATATGTTTGGAAAATGAACGAGCTGCTTAGAGGTTAAACAGTTATTCTGTGCGCGGCTCTCTGGGCTCAGTTGGGCTTTTTTGGGGGGGAAGGGGGGAAGGGGGGAATGGGGGAATGGGGGAGGGGACCGAACCACCAAGTGCTCAGCTTGATTGTGAAACGCTGTTGCCGTACGCTGGTTTTAAATGTTTTTACACCGTTCATAATTCATTCATAATTCACATTACTCTGAAATGAAGAGAGCGACACACAAACTTGAGAGAAGCAGTGAGTTGTGGTAATGCCTGGTGTGTCGACGGTTACTGTACTGGCTCCAACAGTACAAAATGAGGGTGATAGAAAACAGAGATATATATCATACAGACATATTGTTGGCTTACATAATAGATCATTGTAGTGCTGAAATGCTCTGACCCACTGTAACAGTGTGGATCTTATTATTGTTACTGTTATTATGGGTGTAGCTTTCTTGTGCATGGCAGAGATACAGTAATACAGTCTGTGGTGTCCAGTTTTATGGCTACTTTGCATCCCAGCATCACATTATATCATACTGAAAGCAATTGGCAAGTGTGTTTATGTGACTTTGGCTGGTGAGCAACTGCAAAGCGCAATCCTGGTTAAAGGCACAATCTGGATTATTTAATTTAATTTCAACCCTTTATTTATACCTGAAAGGCAACTGAGGTTTCTCTCATTTACAGTAACGTCGGGTTTACATACAGAGATACGCATAAAAGCATATAAAATCACACAGCATATAAAATCATAAGAATAAGACAAAAAGACAAGGCAAAGAGCAAGGATAACAAATCAATTAAATCACGTACACCTTGATTGACAAAGGTTGGATATCAAGGTTTTAAACTCTGCAACAGAGGAGAGAATCTCAAGCTTTAAGGACCATTGGAGTTCATTCCATAAGCTATGAGCATCATAGTGAAATGCAGATTTACCCTATTCCGAGCAAACTCAGAGGACCTTAGGGACCAGCCAGTCACTAGAATGGGTTCCATAGGTTCCACAATTCTATTCCAATAATGATGTAGTATAAGGAGGAGGTAGCTTACCAGTAACAAATACCAGTGTTTGTTACGAGAGGGAGAAAAGATGAGTCTTAAGCAGGGATTTAAAAGCTTCGACAGAGCAGGCGCCCCTGATGACGGCAGGTAATTTGTTCCACAGGTAGGGAGCGCGGTAGACAAAGGCTCTGTGGCCGGCGGATTTCTTTTTAACCCTAGGGGTCGATAGAAGCCCCGCATTTTGTGAGCGCAGAGCACGAGCGGGCGAGTATCGGGAGATGAGATCGGATAGATAGAGCGGTGCAAGCCCATTTAAAATTTTGTAGGTGAGGAGTAGCACTTTAAAGTCAGAACGGGCTTGGATAGGAAGCCAATGTAGGGCGGACAAAACTGGTGTGATGTGATCAAATTATCTAGTTCTAGTTAGTATCCGTGCAGCCGCATTTTGCACGAGTTGAAGATTTTTGATGCTTGAATTAGGTAGGTAGGCCTTAACACAGGACTGTTTTATTCCAATGTTTACAAAGAATTTAGACAAAGCAATAGCTATAAAATGCAGCAAATATTCCGGTCTAGCCGCCATATATACTGTCAGTATCAACTCCCGTTTTAATCGAGAGCTCGATGAATACGTTTGAGAATAATATTTAATATTATTTATGTTTTCGGTGGCGCAGGTACTATTTTGTTTATGTTTGGACAGAGGATTAGGGCTTTAAACAGCAGCGTGCTGGAGGTGTGGGTGTTGACCAACAGCAGACGACAGATGAAAGAGTGCAGCTTGTCTGCTGTCCTTCATTAGGATTTGTCCGGGATGCAGCTGGATGTACTTACCTTTAATAGCACTGATAATTAGCCCTGCCATTCTACTAACATAAACACACTGCCACACTCTCACACACACACACACACGCACGCGCACGCACACACACACACACTGCCACTCTCCCTCTCACACACTGCCACTCTCTCTCTCTCACACACACACACACACACACACACACACACACACACACACACACACACACACCCCAGAGTTTATTACTTGGAAGGGAATCATTATTAGGGATAATTTGAAAGCAATTTGGGGGCTCACCTATTACCTCTGTTTTGGTTCCTCCTGGTCATTAGCAGCGCTGTCAGGAAGATTGAATATTACACATTTAGAGGGGGGTCCCTGACTCCCGGTGTCAGGAGAGGTTAGGTGGAGCAAACGCATCGGGGCGACCGTCGCACACAAAGCCGCGGCTTGTCCTCCGAGCAACGGCTAAACTGTCTGTCGCCGGCCGAGAGTGAGTTTGGTTAACAGTTTTGTTAGTTTGTGTATTTATGGTAGGGGTGATGGGGTTGAGGGTGAGGGGGGGTGTCTCCGTCTGGAACCGCTCTGCGCCCGGTTGGTTAACTCACTCAGCCGTGTCAGAAGGAGAAGTCAAGCATGTCTCTCGCTGCACACCTTTTTATTTTTTTTTTCACTCTGAAAGATTAATCACTGTTTCAATAGATGTGTCGGAGAGTCTGTGGAATATCAATAAAGGCTCCAATTATGAGCATGAGGCGCAGTCTCTGTCTGCTGAAGACGCCTCTTTACAGGATCAATTATAAGGCTACTACCTGCCTGGTTTTATTCAACCCCCACGTCTTAGGCTTCCATCTATTCTCTGGGCTTTTATATGCAGACCCCTCCCCAAAAAAGGGACAGATATTCTCTCCGGCAAACAGACAAATTAGCATATTACTAATCTACATAGAATTGCTCCAAAGACATCGTCTTGTTACAGTCACAGCTGTGCGCATAGTTTCACCTCTGCTAAACCGGTAAGCCCGTTATCATAATGTAACCCTATTACCTTGGTACTGATGTATTCCATGCTAATGTCTTTGCATAATTCTCATGAAGTGGCACTACGTTTTTGGTCAACGCTTTATGGTGAACACCCCGACATTATGGGGAATGTCTGAGTCAGACAAGAATAATATCTACCGATTTCCTCTCTGTGCGTTCAGTAGAAAGCTATCCTCCTGCAAGTTAGCCTAGCTTAGCACAAATTAATTGAAGCGGACACGGACTACTAGCCTAGCTTAAAACTCCAGGGCCCTCATTTATCAACGTGACGTACGCACAGATATGTGCTTAACCCGTGCATGCGACCATTTCTAAGCAAAGTGTGGGATTTATCAATTTGAACTTGTGCTTGACTTTGTGCGTATATTTAAGCACAGGTCGGACCATGCGTAGTTGACGCCGGTGGTAGAATATATTATTACAACAAGGAAATAAGCACTGACTGCGCTCCGCGTAACTCAACTCGTTATTATTTTGCGCATATATTGTAGAAATACGGGAACGTTTTGATTATATTTAAAAGGCTTTGCCATTGTTAAACGTAATAAGTGGAACCCCGAAGCTGTAAGCAGAATACAAGTCATATGAACACCCACGATATAGTGTTCTTCACCCTTCCTATAAGAAAGAATGAAAAACGCATTGCAACGAGAATAGACTGAGGTTATTTGTTGAGTGTATGTGTATACAAAACCCTTGCAATAAATGTGTCTTAAATGAATGAA
This sequence comes from Notolepis coatsorum, assembly GCF_963971535.1. Lineage (NCBI taxonomy): Eukaryota > Metazoa > Chordata > Actinopteri > Aulopiformes > Paralepididae > Notolepis > Notolepis coatsorum. The sequence goes on along the minus strand of NC_140180.1, from coordinate 74,386,180 downwards.
AAGCATACATGCTCTGGACACAGAGCATATATCGTGTGGGTGATATCATGACTTGTATTCTGCTTACAGAAGTTCACTTATTTAGTTTTACAATGTCAACGCCTAAATCAAAACGTTCCCGTATTTCTGCAATCTATGTGCAAAATAATAACGAGTTGAATTCTAACAAAGAACGTATTACATGCTGGTAGGCTGATAGAGTAAACTATGATATGAATATGAATATGATATGATATAAAGGTATACTGGTCCGTCCGCGAGGATATCGAGGACTCGGATAGCCATTTGAGAATATAGGCTAAAGCGACGGCCTATAGCCTATACATATTATTTAATGTTTTCATAAGTGTAAAGATACAACAGCTAGATTAATGATCAAGTTAGTTTACTGTATGCAGGCTTCGCAGGGCTGTGTGTTATATGCGCAAATGACTGTTGCATAATGTAGGCTGGCTGCTATTATATGTAATTCATATAGGCTACCCAATACCAACAACAAAATAGATTGTATCATATGCCTCTACACACATTATATTATACACATCATATTATATCTTGGTTCGGCAGCGCCTCTGTGAACAATCTCTCAGTTTGCTCCATCAATAAACAAATCCAGTAATGTGGATTCCAGTAACGGGATTCCACTCGGTCAATGTACAGATAATCCGCGATGCGCATTTTGGCTGATAATGTGCCGGTGGCCGGAGTCTCATTCAGGCCTAATTGTATTTAATTCAATTGTAATGTTTACTGGGGTATCTAAAACATCACAATGCAGATCAGGGTTATCCACTGAAGCCATAATGACTCTGACCAGAAGTACCACGGGCTCATGACGAGCGCACATAATAGGCATTGTAGAGCGCAGAGTTGGCCTGCTGAAATTGATTTAATTTCAGTCATTACAGTGCTTAATGTCGGGTCATCTTGTCATTTATTTCTGTCAATGTGCTGGTTCTGTAGCAGGACTGGGTCAGTCAACATCATTGGCTCCCGGCGCACCGAAGATTATACATTCAATTTGTTGGTTGGACCTCGGTGATCAATCTCGCTCTCAGTGAAGTCTCTCAGAGTTCGCTCGGGATAGTCCACTTTTCCACATTTCATGGGGGTGTTCCATTACCGTATATGGTTAATCGGGGCGGTTCTGGTATGCAAATACGTGAAAGTGTGCACGAGCCTCAGCGTATAGAGCAAGGTGATATTTATCATGACAGGTGTGCGTAGGACCTGTGTACGCACGTGTGATAAATCCCGTTTTTTTTGTGCGTGCACACATTCTAAATTCTGTTCTTAAGTATGGAAATAGAACATTTTCTAAGGAAAATTGATAAATGAGGGCCCAGGAGAGGTGGTTTTTGTCCAACAGCTAGGCTAGTGGTCTGTATCTATTTTGTGCTAAACTAGGCTAGCTTGCAGCCAGATAGCTTTCTACTGAACACACAGAGGAGAAATTGGTATCTATCTTCTTGTCTGACTCTGGAGAAGACGGTAAGCGCATTTCCCACAATGTTGGCGTGTAATATATCTTGTGCCAGGTATCAAGTCCGTCCTCCTCTCAGAACTCTTCCTGTTGGAGTGAAAGAAAGAGACGTCTCTGTGAATAACTGAAATCTTCACTGAGAGACAAAGCATGCGGCTCGGAATAATTTCCTAGTTTCTGAGCGATGTTGATATATACAAACTAAATGCTAATGTCATCCCCTCCATGTACCCCCCCCCTCCATGCGCCCGCGGTCAGATCTGGTTTGTATTCTTTCAGCACTTTAAGGTAAAAAGCCAGAGTAAAATTAAATCATGAAATCATTACTGAGAAAAGGTCAGAACATAAATATTTCATAATCTGTTATTTTCTATGTTGAGACTGAGTTCATGCACGGCGACAGCGAGGCTCCCAGAGTGAGAGGAGTGCGACGCGGCCGTCCCTTTGCAACCGTACAAGAAATAAAAACACGGACGGACACAAAGGAGGATGTATATCGGGGCTCGGATAGTGATCGGTGAAGGCAAATTGAATCAAGACACTGCGTTTATTTTGGCCTCCGTCTCCACGAGCCTATAACACAGTCCGTTTGACTCAGACAGATCAACAGGGTTCAATACCTGCCGGTCTGGGTCCCGCGGAGCTATGAGGTAACCCAACTCTCTGTAGCATCTCCAGGGGGGCTGGGGGGGGGGGGGGGGGGGGCTCTCGGCTTGATCCCCGGCTCGTCTCCTCTGGCTCCCCACACCCTTCCCTTCCTTAATGACCAGGATTAGAGGGGCTAGGGGCCAGTACTGTAGGAGGAAGCAGCTGCTTCCATGCTCCATTATTACCTCACAACTCCATACAGCCTCAGCAGCTGGATCACACGTTTCAGAGAGAGAGAGAGAGAGAGAGAGAGGCGGGATACCATGAGGATCTCATGGGGCGAGAGACATTCCTCAATAAGTAGTGGCCTGTGTGCGCCGTAGCATCAGATGACAAAGCCGACTGGAGTTGAATGGAACCGGACTGAATTGTATATTTAGGCCGTGTGTGTGTCTGTGTGTGTGTGTATTATTAACCGAAATGACATATTGATGTTTTTTTTTTAACGCATCATAAATTCTGCAAGCGCTCACGTTTCTCATCGATTGCGTGTCGTTTTCCCTCGCTCTCCTGCGTCTGCATTCATATAGAGATAAGGACATTGATTTGTAAAGATTTTCTTTTTTAAAAGCAGAGTGTCCCATAACGAGAAGCATAATAGGAGACTTTGATCACCGGCTGTGGTGTACTTAAATGACAACTGCTATCTCTGCCAGGCCTATAACCGTAGGTGGTGATATTAAGAATAAGACGTGGCAGGCCTGTAACCGTAGGTGGTGATATTAAGAATAAGACGTGGCAGGCTAATGAGAGAACCCAACGATAAAGCTGCCTTGCCGACAGTCAGGAGTGAGATATTACTTTAACGACTCAGTCATCATTTGCATATATTATCAGCTGTCTGGGGCGAGTTGATAAAAAGTGAGTTATCAAAAGACAGGCCGACATCTACATCTCTCGCTGGACGTTTAAATCCCATCGCCTTGGAAGTGAAGAAGGATTGTGACATCATACACCGGCGTGGTAACCCAGGGATACCGCGAATCCAAACAAATACAGAGACAGACGATACTAAGGTCCGTTGCGGCCCATAAGGTTTAGGAAATGAACGGTGAGCGTTGCCTCGTCAGACTTCTCCTGAATAAGGAGCGAGGCGTCTCCCGTTCAGGCCCTGTGAGACCATCCCTTCTCCCACCACCACCTCCACCACCATCACCACCACCTCCACCACCATCACCACCATCACCACCATCACCACCACCTCCACCACCATCACCACCACCTCCACCACCATCACCACCACCTCCACCACCATCACCACCACCTCCACCACCATCACCACCACCTCCACCACCATCACCACCACCTCCACCACCATCACCACCACCTCCACCACCATCACCACCACCTCCACCACCATCACCACCATCACCACCACCTCCACCACCATCACCACCACCTCCACCACCATCACCACCACCTCCACCACCATCACCACCATCACCACCATCACCACCACCTCCACCACAATCACCACCACCAACACCACCTCCACCACCACCTCCTCCACCACCACCACCTCCTCCACCACCACCACCTCCTCCACCACCACCAACACCACCACCTCCACCACCTCCTCCACGCCACCTCCTCCACCTCCACCACCACCTCCACTAAATCCACCTCCTCCACCACCACCACCTCCACTAAATCCACCTCCTCCACCTCCACCACCACCACATCCACCGCCACCTCCTCCACTAAAGTCACCTCCTCCACCGCCACCTCCACCACCTCCACCACCACCTCCACTAAATCCACCTCCTCCACCACCACCACCTCCACTAAAGTCACCTCCTCCACCGCCACCTCCACCACATTCACCACCATCACCACCATCACCACCATCACCACCACCTCCACCACAATCACCACCACCAACACCACCTCCACCACCACCTCCTCCACCACCACCACCTCCTCCACCACCACCACCTCCTTCACCACCACCAACACCACCACCTCCACCACCTCCTCCACGCCACCTCCTCCACCTCCACCACCACCTCCACTAAATCCACCTCCTCCACCACCACCACCTCCACTAAATCCACCTCCTCCACCTCCACCACCACCACATCCACCGCCACCTCCTCCACTAAAGTCACCTCCTCCACCGCCACCTCCACCACCACCTCCTCCACCGCCACCTCCTCCACCTCCACCACCACCTCCACTAAATCCACCTCCTCCACCACCACCACCTCCACTAAAGTCACCTCCTCCACCGCCACCTCCACCACCACCACATCCACTAAATCCACCTCCTCCACTGCCACCTCCTCCACCACCACCTCCACCACCAAAACCACCACCAGCACCTACACTAAATCCACCTCCACCTCCACCACCAAATCCACCATCCACCACCTCCACCAACTCCTTTACCACAAAAATCACCACCATCCACCAGCTCCTCCACCTCCATCACCACCACCATCTCCTCCACCACCAAAACCACCACCACCTCCACCACCAAAACCACCACCACCACCACCTCCACATCCATCACCACCATCTCCTCCACCACCAAAACCACCAAAACCACCACCAAAACCACCACCACCACCACCTCCACCACCAAAACCACCACCACCACCACCAGTCAGGAGGGCCGGTCGGGAGGGGGGCAAGGCTGAGGCTTGAGAGCAGGCAGCGGTGCGACGGACTCCGTAAATGACCCGATGCCTCCCCTTCTATAATTCTCTACTAATTATCTGAAGGCTCTGCATTCAGGTGTGGAATAATTCTGACCAGCCGGGGCGTGTCGCTCCCTGGGGTCACATTCACAATGTCCAAGCCCAGCAGAGCTATGAATCCAGGGGTTTAACATGAGGTAATGAACAGCACTATCCTATGCACGGTAGGATGGATGTAGGAACATAAAAGTCAGGCAGCTCTTGTCTTGGTTGTCTGCGTGGCTCTACCCGCCATACCCGCGCTGGGATAATGAGCCCCCCCCCCCCCCCCAAGCCCCCCAAGACAAGAGCTGCCTGACTTTTATGTTCCTACATCCATCCTATCGTGCATGGATAGTGCTCCTAACGGGATACAGAAGAGAAGTGGAGGGGTGGGAAGAGAAGAGAAGAGAGGAGAGGAGAGGAGAGGAGAGGAGAGGAGAGGAGAGGAGAGGAGAGGAGAAGAGAAGAGAAGAGAAGAGAAGAGAAGAGAAGAGAAGAGAAGAGAAGAGAAGAGAAGAGAAGAGAAGAGAAGAGAAGAGAAGAGGAGAGGAGAGGAGAGGAGAGGAGAGGAGAGGAGAGGAGAGGAGAGGAGAGGAGAGGAGAGGAGAAGAGAGTGACAGGAGAGGAGAGGAGAGGAGAAGAGCGGAGAGGAGAGGAGAAGAGAAGAGAAGAGAAGAGAAGAGAAGAGAAGAGAAGAGAAGAGAAGAGAAGAGAAGAGAAGAGAAGAGAAGAGAAGAGAAGAGAAGAGAAGAGAAGAGAGGAGAGTGACAGGAGAGGAGAGGAGAGGAGAGGAGAGGAGAAGAGCGGAGAGGAGAAGAGAATAGAAGAGAAGAGAAGAGAAGAGAAGAGAAGAGAAGAGAAGAGAAGAGAAGAGACGAGACAAGAGTGAGAGGAGAGAGAAAAAAGAGAAGTGAAGAGAAGAGAAGAAAGGAGAGTGAGAGGAGAGGAGAACAGAACAATGCTTATCAATCAAAGTTTGCATGATAAAGTGACCCAGTGGAGGACAATGTGACAAAGGCTCCATAGCAGGCCTCAGTCCTATTGTCACAAGCATCTCTTCAGCGGCGGGAGCACCATGTGGCTCTGCATACATCCTGTATCACCAACTCCCCTATGATGACTAATGAAGTTGACACAGTGCTTTCAACTATTCATGACTCGGGTCTGAATTATTTGTTGGGTTGATACGCGCTAGCACAGTGTTTCCAGTGATCAAGCCCAACATAAGCCCCCCCCCCCCCCCCACCCCCCAATTCCTGACGAGGCGCGCCTTTGATTTCAGCTCGACGGTCTCCTGTTTTCTCCATCAGCCCCTCGCCGTTTACAGCCGCACCTCGGGGTGGACGCTCTGAAAACCACGCAGCTGTGCGTGTGTGTGTGTGTGTGTGTGTGTGTGTGCGTGTGTGTGGGTGTGTGTGCGCATGTGTGTATACACGGGAGAGAAAAACGGACAGAAAAGGCCAAGCTAAAGCTCATTATGCCTCTTGCTTACAGGCGTTGTGTGGATATTCTATTAGCCATATCTAAAGTGTAATTGTACCGTTGGGGGACAGTGTTGTCGGGGTGCCAAGCTTTCTCTCAGCGACTAGCGGAGTGTGGTAATCTCACACACCATCTCATTACAGTCCAAACCCCAAGCAGCTGCTCACATTAGACTTTTATTACACGCTGCCGCTCACAGCTGTGCTGGCATGGCCGTGGACAGGATGGTGAGAGAGAGAGAGACAGAGAGAGAGAGAGAGAGAGAGAGAGAGAGAGAGAGAGAGAGAGAGAGAGAGAGAGAGAGAGAGAGAGAGAGAGAGAGAGAGGGGAACAAAGACAGACAGACACAGAGATTCCAGCACAACATTTGGCTCCCATCAAAAAGGGGGAATATTGAACCAGAGGGTTGTAATGACCCTAACAGCCCCTCTCTGTGTGATAACCCCCCCCTCCCCTCGGACCCACGCAGAGGGCCAAGGACGGTCGACGCAGATGGGCTGAGTCAAACTTGCTCAGATTGGGATTCGATCAAAGCTGCCAGAGCGGTGGTCATGCACCAGCGCCATGCGGTGACTGTTTTCATAGGCATTTGTCTCTATGCTCAAATCTGGGAGGTGCTTTAGTATCCCACTAACCGAGCAGTCACATCTGTTTTGAGGGGGTTTGTAAACGTGCGTGCGTGCGTGCGTGTGTGTGTGTGTGTGTGTGTGTGTGTGTGTGTGCGTGCGTGTGGGTGGGTGGGTGTGTGTGCGTGTGTATGCATTTATATGTGGGTGTGGGCATGTATGTGTTGTGTGTGGGTGTGTGCAGGCATGTACTTATTTTGTACTTGTACGTTTTATTTATATGTATATGAACTGTATATGTGTGTGAACGCTGGGGTGTATGTGTCTGTGCATATTTATGAGGGTTTGGTCTGTGTGTGTGTGTGTGTGTGTGTGTGTGTGCCTGTGTTTGCACTGTACTGTACACGTCTGTGGGTGACTGCATGTCCCTGTGTGAGACAGTGTGAACGTGTGTGTGTGTGTGTGTGTGTGTGTGTGTGTGTGTGTCTGTCTGCTCCACCTCGACTCCTGTGTGAGACAGTGTGAATGTGTGTGTGTGTGTCTGCTCCACCTCGACTCCTGTGTGAGACAGTGTGAATGTGTGTGCGTGTGTGTGTGCATGTCTGTGTGTGTGTGTGTGTGTGTTGTGTGTGTGTGTGTGTGTGTGTGTTTGCTCCACCTTGACTCCTATGTGTGAGACTGTGTGAATGTGTGTGCGTGTGTGTGTGCATGTCTGTGTGTGTGTGTGTGTGTGTTGTGTGTGTGTGTGTGTGTGTGTGTGTGTGTGTGTGTGTGTGTGTATGTGTGTGTGTGTGTGTGTGCATGTGTTTGCACCACCTCGACTCCTGTGTGAATGCGGTAGAGGACACTGGGACAACCGAGCCCAGCTGGGGAGGGAGATGAGGCACAGCTGGGGATAATTAAACCCAGCACTGTCTCTGTTGAAGGGTCCAAGCTGCGCTGGGATGTCCTCGTGTCCCCTGCACCCGCCCCCGCAACCCCCCCCAGACAGAGCGACTGCTGGATGGCCGCTGAAAGGCACGGCACAAATCCTGACACCGGCGTGGCGGCAGAAATGCGGTACGTCTGGATAGAAAAGAAAACAAACAGAGAACCACAGAGACTTTGGAAGGATTACCACAGTGTCCCCAAGAGGATCGCCTGAGACAATAGCTCTGATAAGATGTTGTTTAAGGACCATCCCTTTGAGGTTATTTCTGTGGTTGGATATGATTAAGTCCAGTCATTTCACATATTTCTGGGGACCCAATGGACCCTTGGCGGTCCACGGACTCTATGTTGAGAACCACTGTATACCACACATTGTACGTCGCTGCCCCCTCGTCACCCCTCCTCTTTCATCTGTGTATCATAATAGCAGTGGGCTGGTAAGTGGCGTGGGCATGCTAAGAGATAATTGACAATACACACCGCGCGGTCCGACCGTAACAGGGCCTGGTCAGCTTTTATCAGGACCAGATTAGCCCTGGCCCTGTGTGAAGCGTGGAACCAGGCCATATCACAGCCAGGGCCTCGGCCCGCATCAAGCAGGGGGCTGGGGATTGTCTCATTTGAGGAATGCTTTTTCTCCCTTCTACTCCAAAGGCTGATTAATTTACCATGGCCCTGCTCCACGTCTCTCGCCGCTCCGGCTCTGCATCATTGGAAATGAAAAGGTTTACTTTGGATGTTGTGATAGAAAAGTGAAACCCCGCTTCAGATCGCCCCCCCAAATATCTTTTTAAAAACGCTGCACGCCGTGCCAACCCAAACAGCTTTAGCTGGAATAGATTGACCCGCGCTACGTTTTTGAAAACCCTCCTATATGCCTCGGCGTGATAAAACGGCTCTTTCCGACAAACCATCAAATCGCTCGCCGGTGCCAAAGCTGCCGGGGCGAATGACCTCGCGGCGCAGGAAGAATTGTGGCATGATTAATCAGAGAAGACTCTGGAGCAACATACTGCCGGCTGTGCCTCTGCCTATCGCCCGTGTTTTCCCTGCTCTCTGTTTGTTTGAATAAGTTAGACTGTTGAACGGAACCATTTGATTAGAAAACCATTGGTTTGGCTCATTAATGACGCCGTTAATGGCGTCCTCCATCATTCCCTGGATCACTATGTTGTTGCGCGAGCGGTCGATACACGGCACATCTCACCGCCTTTATTAAGTTACACTTTACTGCTCTGTAAAATTTGACTGCAGACATTTTATTTGCCACCTCTTGGTGCCTGTGGTTGAAATACGGTCGGCGTGGAGCCTCGGTGAAGCATCTATCTTGGGCTCCAACCTGGGCTTATCTTGCAGACAGACTCTCAGTAGGCCATAAATACTGCTGCTGCGTCTCTCTCTCTACCCCACTGTCTGGCCGCCCACCCCCTCTCTCTGCTCAATGTCTAACTTTGTCTCCCTGCGCCTTAGAACAGAGCGAACACGGCCAGGGGGAGGTCGTTAGCAGTGCTTAGGTCAGTTATTTACCCTGATCAGAGGCGGCCTATACTAGGGGTTGGTGACTGGTTACAGTGATCAAATGTGCAATATATCTTCATTATACAAATCATTATAATGTATTCCTCAATAGTGTGCAGACCAATTGTGCCTGTTGTCAAGGAGCAGCTATATTGGCTTTTTGATTGAATCCCGAGGTGCAGACGTGAGTTCAAAAGAGGTTCAATGATGAGGTTGTTACTGAATATCGTTGGGGAAACGACATCTCACTGGAGGAAAGCTCCGTTCCCTCTTGTGGGTGATTATCCACGACGAGTGCCTATCTCACAGGAAGTGATGTCTACAAGCTCTGATGTGTAACCAACAAACACAGCAGCAAAACACACGCACAAAGTCAAACCATAATGGTACGTCTCCACCAGGGGCGTTTTTAGGGTTAGAAAACATTGGGGGCTTCAGCCCGGGGGGGTGGAGGGGCGCGGCGTGTGAGCGGCGCGGGGAGCGGAGTGGGCGGTTTTGACGTGAGCGAGGAGTGGGTTTTAAAATGGGTCGGTGCGACGTCCGGAGCGAGAGTTCTCCTCCGCTCCAATCCACTCCGGGCCGCTCACAGTGGTTTAATGTAATATACATGTAGTACAATGCCAAAGCAACAGATGGCGATGTACAAACATGAAGGCCATTTTCAACCAATGAGAAGGGTGAACCGTCACTCACATCCTGTTAGAAAAAGTATATGACGCCATTGTTGTTGTCGTTAGCTTACATGCTAACGTTAATGGCAGCGACCATAGCATTGTGGCTAGGCTAGCTATCATCGCTTAAGTAGAGCTAGTGAATGGATAAACAACGTTATTTAACATTGCAGAATGGGTACAATTACAATACGGCTCAATACAAATAATTGTTAAGGGGCCCAGGGGGTGTAGACTGTTGTAGTTTGAGCTAATTTACACCATGCTCCAAAAAAAAAAAAAAAATCTGCCGAGCGATGTGGAGCGGGGAGCGCTCGATTCAAGGTGAGCGAGCGGAGAGCGACTTGGGGGCGGGGTCAACATGAGCGATTAGCGGAGCGGACCAAGCCGTCTAGAGCGAAGAGCGGATTTCACGCCCGCGCCGATCCGCTCACGTGGCCTGGTCTCCACCAGGTCCGGCGAGGACACCGCTGGGGGACACGCAGCCATTTCAACCAATCGAAAAAAGAGTTTGTAACATTAATTTTACAACTATCGGGCCTATACTGCCTGGCAGAAGCTAAGCGATTTCATTCAAGAATATAACTTTTAAGTAGACTTAAAGGTGCTATAGATAACATTTAGCCGCTGGATGTCGCACTAGAGCACCAGCATGTCATTTATCCAATCAGGTGCATTCCACGTGGAGAAATGGGAAGTAGGGAGGGGATACATGCCTGCAACATATAAACAGCAACATTAATTTTGGACCTGCTAATTCTTTTTTTTATTATACATTAATCAATACTTTTTTTTGGGGGAAAAGCTTTAATTCCGCACCTTTCTAAAATCTCTGTGGATGTATTATTAAAAAAAGAAGAAAAGATTACTCAACATAAAAATGGTATCTATAGCAACTTTAACAACAACGTTAACAAACCTTGCAGGTTGTTTATGGCAGATTTCACTCACTCTCGACCAAGATCGATTTGCAATTGAAACAGATCATAAACATTTGTTTAGCCGGTTAAGGACCTTTGGGTGCTCGCCTGCTCGGCTGATGTCCTTTATGCATTTGCACTTGAAAAGTAAGTAGTCTAAGATTGGAACATGACAGAGGAAGATTGTAATCAAGCACATTGATCCCTAGATCTGTAATCTATATGGTTTGCTGCTACTGGAGTGCAATACATAGCTTACAACTGCAAGAAAACGTTTAAACACTGATGGTGAGCTATATACTGTAGCCTATACTACAGAATTAATTCAAAGTAGACTTAAAGGTCAACCTCCACGTTGTATTTTTGTTCAATAAACAATGTGGACTAGGCCAACAGTGGCTTTCATGAAGAAGGGGGAAAAAAAGTATTGAAATTGACCCAGTTTTAGTGTTTTTATCAAACATTTTGTCTGCCCAACACAATCACCACGCACGTGCATATTTTAATCGATGGTTCATAACGTGCGTGTGTAATCGTCACAACAGGTGCAGGACAACAGGGGGCTCACCAGGGGGCGCTGAGAGTCACACAGCTAGTGGCAGGCAGAGAGCCTTGCTACCATAGATATATGCTTGCTACTACTAGCCGAATGGAAATGTATCTGTTTCACCTCACTATTGCTCCGTGATTATAGCCATCCATCTCTAAAGCTAACCACTATTTGTAAAAGCCACAACCACGTTACCATATTTGTAATAATGTAAATCATTGTGTCGTTGTACACATATTGTGTTTATAACGTTAGTAGATAACATAGCTTAGCTTGGTAGCTATTGTGCTAACAACATATCCCGACATCCGGCTCGCTGGCCGGCATGAACGGCCGACCCAAAATGGTTCTCTCCTCTCTGTACACCCCGACCCGTCCCCACGGGTGCCCTGCCGGGGGGGCCCATGGACGCGACGGCGGCGGCAGCCGCAGGGCGCCCGAGCCCGCAAAGGCTAGTGTTACACGATAGCTATGAGCTAACTAGCGCTGCGGGCTCCGGCGCCCCGCGGCCGCCGCCGCCGTCGAGTCCACAAGTTCCTCCGCGGGGACGGGGGCACACAAAGAGGAGAGAACCACCCGCAGGGACGGCGGGCTATAGGCTAACGTCAGTGAGTGTAGTGGTCCCGACTGCGTGTAGCAGGGACGGCGGAGATATAGGCTAACTGTGATGCACCGAGTGAGCCACCATTGATCTAGTACTATGACCCGGACGGACATAAGGCATACGTTTCCTGAAGTGACGTCACGGCCGTGCTAGGTGCTAGCGTCTGATAAGCTTTTAGATTCGGCTCATTAATATGCACCTGTTGTCCTGTTGACCTGTTGTGACGTCGGCGTTTGATAAGCTTTTTTGATTCGCGCGTGCATGTTATTCGTGCGTGGACCTTTTTAACTCTTTCAGAGTGGCATTTCCGGTGTCAAATGGAAAAAAATAAATAATGAAATTATATACCAATGATGTAAACTACCCATAATTGATCAGTAGGGTTTAACCTGGAGGTTGGGCTTTAAAGGTGCTATAGATAATATTCAGCCACTAGATGTCACACTAGAGCACCATTTATCCAATCAGGTGCATTCCACATAAGATAAGATAAGATAAGATATTCCTTTATTGATCCCCTTGGGGAAATGCAGGCATCATAGCAGCATGGGGGAGGGGGAGGTACAGGTAGTACAAACAAGCAGTGTAAACAATATAACAAATCAATATAATTAACGAACTAACTAATTGAAATATACAGTATTCACATAAGGTGCAGTATGCATAAGGTAGTATTATTGTCCTTTTTAGGTTCCTAGTAGTTGTAGTTGGATGTCTGGCAGCAGTCCCTACCCACTGTTGTGGAGCCTGATGGCCGCTGGTATGAAGGACTGGCCGAGGCGGTTAGTTGAGTGTCGGGGGGGTATGAGTCTGTGACTGAACATGCTTCTCAAATGGGAAGTAGGGAGGGGACACATGGCTGCAACAAGTAAACAAAAACATTCATTTTGGACTCACAAAGCTTTTTAAATAAAAAAAAATAGATAGATAGATAGATAGATAGATAGATAGATAGATAGATAGATAGATAGATAGATAGATAGATAGATAGATAGATAGATAGATAGATAGATAGATAGATAGATAGATAGATAGATAGATAGATAGATAGATAGATAGATCTGTCCTACCCTCTATCACGGTCCTACCCTCCATCACTGTCCCTACCCTCTATCACTGTCCCTACCCTCCATCACTGTCCCTACCCTCCATCACTGTCCCTACCCTCTATCACTGTCCCTACCCTCCATCACTGTCCCTACCCTCCATCACTGTCCCCACCCTCCATCACTGTCCCTACCCTCTATCACTGTCCCTACCCTCCATCACTGTCCCTACCCTCCATCACTGTCTCTACCCTCCATCACTGTCCCCACCCTCCATCACTGTCCCCACCCTCCATCACTGTCCCTACCCTCTATCACTGTCCCTACCCTCCATCACTGTCCTTACCCTCCATCAATGTCCTTACCCTCCATCACTGTCCTTACCCTCTATCACTGTCCCCACCCTCCATCACTGTCCCACTCTCTATCACTGTCCTACCCTCCATCACTGTCCCACTCTCTATCACGGTCCTACCCTCCATCACTGTCCCTACCCTCCATCACTGTCCCTACCCTCCATCACTGTCCCACTCTCTATCACTGTCTCTACCCTCCATCACTGTCCTACCCTCTATCAATGTCCTTACCCTCCATCACTGTCCCTACCCTCTATCACTGTCCCTACCCTCCATCACTGTCCCCACCCTCCATCACTGTCCTACCCTCCATCACTGTCCCCACCCTCCATCACTGTCCCTACCCTCCATCACTGTCCTACCCTCTATCACTGTCCCTACCCTCCATCACTGTCCCCACCCTCCATCACTGTCCCTACCCTCCATCACTGTCCTACCCTCCATCACTGTCCCTACCCTCCATCACTGTCCCTACCCTCTATCACTGTCCTTACCCTCCATCACTGTCCCTACCCTCTATCACTGTCCCTACCTCCATCACTGTCCTTACCCTCCATCACTGTCCCTACCTCCATCACTGTCCCTACCCTCCATCACTGTCCCTACCCTCTATCACTGTCCCTACCCTCTATCACTGTCCCTACCTCCATCACTGTCCTTACCCTCCATCACTGTCCTTACCCTCCATCACTGTCCCTACCCTCTATCACTGTCCCTACCTCCATCACTGTCCTTACCCTCCATCACTGTCCTACCCTCCATCAATGTCCTTACCCTCCATCACTGTCTCTACCCTCCATCACTGTCCCCACCCTCCATCACTGTCCCTACCCTCCATCACTGTCCCTACCCTCCATCACTGTCCCTACCCTCCATCAATGTCCTTACCCTCCATCACTGTCTCTACCCTCCATCACTGTCCCTACCCTCCATCACTGTCTCTACCCTCCATCACTGTCTCTACCCTCTATCACTGTCCTACCCTCCATCACTGTCCCTACCCTCCATCACTGTCCTTACCCTCCATCACTGTCCCTACCCTCCATCACTGTCCCTACCCTCTATCACTGTCCTACCCTCCATCACTGTCCCTACCCTCTATCACTGTCCTTACCCTCCATCACTGTCCTTACCCTCCATCACTGTCCCACCCTCCATCACTGTCCTACCCTCCATCACTGTCCCTACCCTCCATCACTGTCCCACCCTCCATCACTGTCCTTACCCTCCATCACTGTCCCTACCCTCCATCACTGTCCCTACCCTCCATCACTGTCCCTACCCTCCATCACTGTCCCTACCCTCCATCACTGTCTCTACCCTCTATCACTGTCCTACCCTCCATCACTGTCCCACCCTCCATCACTGTCCTACCCTCCATCACTGTCCCTACCCTCCATCACTGTCCCTACCCTCTATCACTGTCCTACCCTCCATCACTGTCCCTACCCTCCATCACTGTCCCTACCCTCTATCACTGTCCTACCCTCTATCACTGTCCTACCCTCTATCACTGTCCCTACCCTCCATCACTGTCCCTACCCTCCATCAATGTCCTTACCCTCCATCAATGTCCTTACCCTCCATCACTGTCCCTACCCTCCATCACTGTCCCCACCCTCCATCACTGTCCCTACCCTCCATCAATGTCCTTACCCTCTATCACTGTCCCTACCCTCCATCACTGTCCCTACCCTCCATCAATGTCCTTACCCTCCATCACTGTCCCTACCCTCCATCACTGTCTCTACCCTCCATCACTGTCCCCACCCTCCATCACTGTCCCTACCCTCCATCACTGTCCCTACCCTCCATCAATGTCCCTACCCTCCATCACTGTCCTTACCCTCCATCACTGTCCCTACCCTCCATCAATGTCCCTACCCTCCATCACTGTCCCTACCCTCTATCACTGTCCCTACCCTCTATCACTGTCCCTACCCTCTATCACTGTCCCTACCCTCCATCACTGTCTCTACCCTCCATCACTGTCCCCACCCTCTATCACTGTCCCTACCCTCCATCACTGTCCCTACCCTCCATCACTGTCTCTACCCTCCATCACTGTCCCTACCCTCCATCACTGTCCCTACCCTCTATCACTGTCCCTACCCTCCATCAATGTCCTTACCCTCCATCACTGTCCCTACCCTCCATCACTGTCCCTACCCTCCATCACTGTCCCTACCCTCCATCACTGTCCCTACCCTCCATCACTGTCCCTACCCTCTATCACTGTCCTACCCTCCATCAATGTCCTTACCCTCCATCACTGTCCCTACCCTCTATCACTGTCCTACCCTCCATCAATGTCCTTACCCTCCATCACTGTCCCTACCCTCCATCACTGTCCCTACCCTCCATCACTGTCCCTACCCTCCATCACTGTCCCTACCCTCTATCACTGTCCCTACCCTCCATCACTGTCCTACCCTCCATCACTGTCCCTACCCTCTATCACTGTCCCTACCCTCCATCACTGTCCCTACCCTCTATCACTGTCCCTACCCTCCATCAATGTCCTTACCCTCCATCACTGTCCCTACCCTCTATCACTGTCCTTACCCTCCATCACTGTCCTTACCCTCTATCACTGTCCCTACCCTCCATCAATGTCCTTACCCTCCATCAATGTCCTTACCCTCCATCATTGTCCTTACCCTCTATCACTGTCCTTACCCTCCATCAATGTCCTTACCCTCCATCAATGTCCCTACCCTCCATCAATGTCCTTACCCTCCATCACTGTCCTTACCCTCTATCACTGTCCCTACCCTCTATCACTGTCCCCACCCTCCATCACTGTCCCTACCCTCCATCAATGTCCTTACCCTCCATCAATGTCCCTACCCTCCATCACTGTCCCTACCCTCCATCACTGTCCCTACCCTCCATCACTGTCCTACCCTCCATCACTGTCCTACCCTCCATCACTGTCCCTACCCTCCATCACTGTCCCTACCCTCCATCACTGTCCTACCCTCCATCACTGTCCTACCCTCCATCACTGTCCCTACCCTCCATCACTGTCCCTACCCTCCATCACTGTCCTACCCTCCATCACTGTCCTTACCCTCTATCACTGTCCTACCCTCCATCACTGTCCTTACCCTCTATCACTGTCCTTACCCTCCATCACTGTCCCTACCCTCCATCACTGTCCCTACCCTCCATCACTGTCCCTACCCTCCATCACTGTCCCTACCCTCCATCACTGTCCCTACCCTCCATCACTGTCCCCACCCTCCATCACTGTCCCTACCCTCCATCAATGTCCTTACCCTCCATCACTGTCCTTACCCTCTATCACTGTCCCTACCCTCTATCACTGTCCCCACCCTCCATCACTGTCCCTACCTCCATCACTGTCCCTACCCTCCATCACTGTCCCTACCCTCCATCACTGTCCCTACCTCCATCACTGTCCCTACCCTCCATCACTGTCCCCACCCTCCATCACTGTCCTTACCCTCCATCACTGTCCCACCCTCCATCACTGTCCCCACCCTCCATCACTGTCCCTACCCTCCATCACTGTCCTTACCCTCCATCACTGTCCCTACCCTCCATCACTGTCCCTACCCTCCATCACTGTCCCTACCCTCCATCACTGTCCCCACCCTCCATCACTGTCCCTACCCTCTATCACTGTCCTTACCCTCCATCACTGTCCCTACCCTCCATCACTGTCCTTACCCTCCATCACTGTCCCTACCCTCCATCACTGTCCCCACCCTCCATCACTGTCCCTACCCTCCATCACTGTCCTTACCCTCCATCACTGTCCCTACCCTCCATCACTGTCCCTACCCTCCATCACTGTCCTTACCCTCCATCACTGTCCCTACCTCCATCACTGTCCCTACCCTCCATCACTGTCCTTACCCTCCATCACTGTCCCTACCTCCATCACTGTCCTTACCCTCCATCACTGTCCCTACCTCCATCACTGTCCCTACCTCCATCACTGTCCCTACCCTCCATCACTGTCCTTACCCTCCATCACTGTCCCTACCCTCCATCACTGTCCTTACCCTCCATCACTGTCCCTACCTCCATCACTGTCCCTACCCTCCATCACTGTCCCCACCCTCCATCACTGTCCCTACCCTCCATCACTGTCCTTACCCTCCATCACTGTCCCACCCTCCATCACTGTCCCCACCCTCCATCACTGTCCCTACCCTCCATCACTGTCCCCACCCTCCATCACTGTCCCTACCCTCCATCACTGTCCTTACCCTCCATCACTGTCCCTACCTCCATCACTGTCCCTACCCTCCATCACTGTCCTTACCCTCCATCACTGTCCCTACCCTCCATCACTGTCTCTACCCTCCATCACTGTCCCCACCCTCCATCACTGTCCTTACCCTCCATCACTGTCCCTACCCTCCATCACTGTCCTACCCTCCATCACTGTCCCTACCCTCCATCACTGTCTCTACCCTCCATCACTGTCCCCACCCTCCATCACTGTCCCTACCTCCATCACTGTCCCTACCCTCCATCACTGTCCTTACCCTCCATCACTGTCTCTACCCTCCATCACTGTCCCCACCCTCCATCACTGTCTCTACCCTCCATCACTGTCCTACCCTCCATCACTGTCCCACCCTCTATCACTGTCCCTACCCTCCATCACTGTCCCTACCTCCATCACTGTCCCCACCCTCTATCACTGTCCCTACCCTCCATCACTGTCCCTACCCTCCATCACTGTCCTACCCTCCATCACTGTCCCTACCCTCTATCACTGTCCTACCCTCCATCACTGTCCCTACCCTCTATCACTGTCCTACCCTCTATCACTGTCCCTACCCTCCATCACTGTCCTACCCTCCATCACTGTCCCTACCCTCCATCACTGTCCCTACCCTCCATCACTGTCCTTACCCTCTATCACTGTCCTACCCTCCATCACTGTCCTACCCTCCATCACTGTCCTACCCTCTATCACTGTCCTACCCTCTATCACTGTCCCTACCCTCCATCACTGTCCTACCCTCTATCACTGTCCCTACCCTCTATCACTGTCCTACCCTCTATCACTGTCCTACCCTCTATCACTGTCCTACCCTCCATCACTGTCCCTACCCTCCACCTCAAGCACGTTCATGCTGGGCCTACATCAACGGCCCACAAACAGCCATCTCTGGGCCGTTTCTCTGCCATTTTGAAAGCTCTCTAGAGCCGACAGCGCGTGGGACGAGCCAAACGAACCTCAACCCTGTCGTAAAAAGAAACAGGCTGCGGATGCATTATCAAATGGAAGAACACTGATAAAATCTCCAGGCAGAACAGATGACAAAACACATCATGTGTTTGTTCATTCAGCCTAGATAATGTTCGCTGCAGTCTCTTGTAACTAATGGGAGAATAAACATGACATTCCCATCATATCATGTAACTATGGAGATAGGCCAACGTACACCACCGCTTCAGTTTACCTCCACTGATAACAACTCACCCCAGCCTGCGTCACACACACACACACACACGCGTGCGCATGCACACACACACACGCGTGCGCGCACGCACTCACACACACACACACACGCACGTGCATGCACACACACACACACACACACACACACACACACACACACACACACACACAGCAGGCTAAACAC
Source organism: Notolepis coatsorum (assembly GCF_963971535.1). Classification (NCBI taxonomy): domain Eukaryota; kingdom Metazoa; phylum Chordata; class Actinopteri; order Aulopiformes; family Paralepididae; genus Notolepis; species Notolepis coatsorum. Next base: position 74,367,092 of record NC_140180.1, on the reverse strand, counting down.
ACAATTAATTTTGCACGCTTCTTCATCACCGCGCGAGGATCATTAAACGAGGCAGAATAAAGGCAGCTAACCATGATGGATGGCTGAACGAGTTCCATCGTATTCCCCCCCCATTGACTCGGAGGAGATAAGTTGCTTCCCGTGAAAGCCTCGCTCGTCGTGACATCTCGTCTCAGGCGCTGCTGACTCCGCCTCCTCCAATCCATCAGGCCGGAGAGAGAGGCGCTCCAGCGCAGCTTGTTAGACTTACACGTATGACCGTGTAGAGGCCCTAATGAGCGGAGAGCTAGCAGGGGGAACCGTGTCAGGACGACAGAGAACATAAATCTCCTGTCCTGCCCCGCGCCCTGGGGACCACATGAGCACCGGAACTGTGTGTGTGTGTGTGAGGAGGTCTATTATAGGTGTATATAATGTGTGTGTGTGTGTGTGTGTGTGTGTGTGCGCACAAGCATAAACACACATACATACACACACACACACACACACACACACACACACACAGACATACACACACATACATATACACACACATACATACTGTACACTCTCTCACACACACAAACACATGTCTAATATACATGTTTAGGGGAGGACTATAAGTGTGTGTGCGTGTGTGTGTGCACGCGCGCGTGTGTTTGAGTATGTGTGTGTATGTGTGTATGTACACACACACACACACAAGCATAAACACACATACATACACAGTTACACTCATACACAGTTACACACACACACACACGTACACAAACACACACACATACACACACGCAGACATACACACACACACACACATACATATACACACATACATACTGTACACTCTCTCACACACACAAACACACACGCACACACACATGTCTAATATACATGTTTAGGGGAGGACTGTGTGTGTGTGTGTGTGTGCGTGCGTGCGTACGTACGTGTGTGTGTGTGTGTGCGTGCGTGCGTAATCCGTATGTGCGTCACGCGTGTGTGTGTGTGTGTGTGTGAACATACATGTGCTAGGGATGACTACAGCAGGATCCTCCCGGGAGTCTCATCTACTATAGTTGAAAGAAGCCGGCTGCTTGAATTATGATCTAAGAATAGTCCTCCCCTCCCGCTCTATAACTGAATGCAACGCTCGCATATCTATCATTACCACGGGCTACAGCTTTAGCTCAGTCCCTCTGGAGAACGTTTTCTGAAATCAATCTGGCCGTACGTCACTCTGCCGACTCCGCAGGTTACAGCGATTTCCGTCCTGAGCTTTGTTTACACATTCACCCTGACATAAAACTACCATATATCACATTCACCCTGACATAAAACTACCATATATCACATGATTCACCCTGACATAAAACTACCATATATCACATTCACCCTGACATAAAACTACCATATATCACATGATTCACCCTGACATAAAACTACCATATATCACATGATTCACCCTGACATAAAACTACCATATATCACATGATTTACCCTGACATAAAACTACCATATATCACATGATTCACCCTGACATAAAACTACCATATATCACATTCACCCTGACATAAAACTATATCACATTCACCCTGACATAAAACTACCATTATCACATTCACCCTGACATAAAACTATATCACATTCACCCTGACATAAAACTACCATATATCACATTCACCCTGACATAAAACTATATCACATTCACCCTGACATAAAACTATCATATATCACATTCACCCTGACATAAAACTACCATATATCACATTCACCCTGACATAAAACTATATCACATTCACCCTGACATAAAACTATCATATGTCACATTCACCCTGACATAAAACTATATCACATTCACCCTGACATAAAACTACCATATATCACATTCACCCTGACATAAAACTACCATATATCACATTCACCCTGACATAAAACTACCATATATCACATTCACCCTGACATAAAACTACCATATATCACATTCACCCTGACATAAAACTACCATATATATCACATTCACCCTGACATAAAACTACCATATATATCACATTCACCCTGACATAAAACTACCATTATCACATTCACCCTGACATAAAACTACCATATATATCACATTCACCCTGACATAAAACTACCATATATCACATTCACCCTGACATAAAACTACCATATATCACATTCACCCTGACATAAAACTACCATATATCACATTCACCCTGACATAAAACTACAATATATCTGCCATGGATTCATATATATACCGTATATCTCACTGTCTATATCCTGTTACTCATACTGTACAAACTCTGAACTATGTTGCCTATACTCAATGTATACCTGCCAGTGGCGAAGCGTACCGGAGTTAACCGGGCCTTCATAATATTATATATTATTAATATTATATTCCAAATAAAATAAGTCCCTCGATATTCCGTGCTGCTGCTGCTGACTTGAAATAAAATAGACCGTTCTGTGGGCATTTTTTTATTAATAGTTTGAAACACAAAACAGCTCAACATAAATACAGTACAATACAGACAAAACAAAACACACAAACATAGTACAATACAAACAAAACACTAACAAATGGGGGGGGGGGGGGGGGCGTGCAGATCAAACAATTCTACATCCAGTCATATAGTCTATTCTCCAGATATGTCCTTATAAAGATCCAGGGGCCGTCCTCTCCATGGTCATATTCAGGTCCATGAAATCTCTCATCCAGATGTCAATGCAAAAACTATTTGGTTTTTGTATCTTACATTTACATTTAGTCATTTAGCTGACGCTTTTATCCAAAGCGACTTACAAGTTCTGTACGACAAGTCATCAGGAAGGGTACAACTCTATCAGCTGAGTAACAATGTTCATCAAAGTGTTGCGTGCTACAGTGTAGGTTAGTTTATTAGGACAAGTGCATGACAGTAAGGTTAGATTTAATTTTATTTAAATTTTTTTTAGATAATGGTTGAAGAAGTGCGTCTTTAGTCGACGGCGAAAGATTTGACAGGTTTCGGCTGTCCTAATTGGGGTGGGTAGTTCATTCCACCATTGTGGGGCAAGGACTGAGAATAGGCGACTTCTCTTTGATGACCCTCCCGGAGCTTGGATAGGAGTAGGTCTGAGGTGGCCAGAAGATGCAGAGTGTAGGGGTCTTGAGGGTGTGTAGTTAGAGACCCTTGACCGGAGGTAGGCAGGAGCGGCTCCCTTTGCCGCACGGTATGCTAGGTCGAGGGCCTTGAAGCGGATTCGTGCAGCAATGGGGAGCCAGTGCAGGTCCCTAAGAAGTGGGGTGACATGGGCCGACTTCGGTAGTTTTGAGATCAGGCGGGCCGCTGCGTTCTGAATGAGTTGAAGAGGCTTGGTGGCAGTGGTCGGGAGGCCAGCAAGCAGTGCGTTGCAGTAGTCGAGGCGGGAGATGACTGTTGATTGGACGAGGAGTTGGGTGGCTTCTTTTGTCAGGAAGGGGCGGATCCTTCTGACGTTGCTCAGGAGGAATCTGCAGGTTCTGGTTGTCGCTGCGATGTGAGCAGAGAAGTTCAACTGGTCGTCGAGGACAACACCAAGGTTCTTGGCGGTCGGGGACGCGGTCACAGCTGCATTCTTGACTGTGATGGAAAGGTCGGTCAGGGGGGAGGATTTGGCCGGCAGGTGGAGCAATTCTGTTTTGCTTAGGTTCAGTTTGAGGTGGTTGGTCGTCATCCAGGCGGAGATGTCGGATAGACAGGCCGAGATCCGCTCAGAGACGTGGATATCTGAGGGAGGGAAGGAGAGGAAGAGTTGAGTATCATCGGCATATCAATGATACGAGAAGCCATGAGACGTGATAATGTTACCCAGTGATTTAGTGTAGAGGGAGAAGAGAAGGGGTCCTAGGCCCGAGTCCTGGGGGACACCCGTCTGCAGGGGGCGGGTGGCCGACAGGGTCCGTCTCCATGACACTTGGTAGGAGCGGTCATTGAGGTATGATGTCAGCCATGTCAGCGCAGAGCCAGCCACTCCCATTCCGGCGAGGGCCGCGAGGAGGATCTGATGGTTGACTGTGTCGAAGGCTGCAGATAGATCTAGGAGAATCAGGACAGAGGAGAGGCCTTTCGCTTTTGCTAAGTGAAGTGCCTCTGTAACCGCAATGAGGGCCGTTTCTGTGGAGTGGCCAGTCCGGAAGCCAGACTGATTAGGGTCTAGGAGGTAATTCTGTAAGAGATAAGCAGTAAGTTGGTTGGATACAGCACGTTCAAGTGTTTTAGAAAGGAAGGAGAGAAGAGACAGGACAATAGTTGCCTATGATGGTGGGGTTCAGGGTTGGTTTTTTTATGAGCTGCGTGACTCTGGCTTGTTTTAGAGAGGTGGGGACCACCCCTGAGTTGAGTGAGGAGTTGATGGTTGCAGTTAGGAATGGGAGGATGTCTGGTGCTATGGTCTGGAGGAGTGGGGAGGGTAGCTGGTCCAGCTGGCATGTAGTCGGACGGTTCGACGTTACCAGTGTCAGGGTCTCGGCTTCTGTAATGGGAGAGAAAGATGACAGAGTGAAGGATGAGGTTCTCGATTCAGTATTTAGAATGGGTGGGGGTTGGGAGAAGGAGCTGCGGATGTTCTCCACTTTTTCCTCAAAGAAGATTGCAAAGTCTTCGGCAGAGAAAGATGAGGGAGGAGGGGGTGGGGGGGGGAGTGAGGAGGGAGGACATGGTAGCATGCAGTTTGCGAAGGTTCTTGGCAGAGGCCTCGATCCTATGGTGAAAGAAAGAAGCTTTGGCATTAGTAATGGTTTTGGAGAATGTTAACAAGAGGTTGTGATATGTGTTGATGTCAGCAGTGAGGCATGACTTTCTATACTTCCTCTCAGCTGCTCTCAGGACCTGTCTTTGTTCTCTCACTGCATCCATCAGCCATGGACTGGGTGGGGAACGGCTGGAAGGTTTTTCAACGAGGGGACAGAGCTTGTTGAAGGAGGTTGCAAGGGCTGAGAGGAGGGTGGAGGTTGCCATCTCTGTGGGGAGAGCAGAGAAGGTGTCACTCAAAGGTAGAGCGGACAGTATGTCAGAGGAGAGGGTGGAGGGGGATAGGGAGGGCAGGTTGCGTCTGAGTGAGACGTTTTGAGTTGGGGTGAAGACCTTTCGGTTAAGCATGAGAGTTAGTGAGAAGGATATGAAGGAATGGTCAGATACATGTAGGGGAGTTACCGTGGTGTTAATGATGCTGGAGTTACGGGAAAATATGAGATCCAAGGAGTTGCCTGCTTTGTGGGTGGGACTCGAGAGGCATGGTAGTGGGAGTCAGGTCAAATGATTGTAGGAGGGAGACCACTGTGACCGACTGAGATGAGTCAGGCAGGTTGAAGTCGCCCAATAGAAGGAGAGGGGTACCATCTTCCGGTAAGGAGCTTAGAAGCATGTCCAGTTCATCTGGGAAGTGATCGAGCGGACCTCGAGGGCGATAGAGTGTAACGATGGTGAGATTGAAAGGATTAGAGACAGATACTGCATGATATTCGAGAGAGGAGAGTGACAGTTCTGGGAGTGGTAATTCAACTCCAATTCAATTCAACAAATTCTTCCAATTCAACATAATTGTACGCTTAACTGACAAATACGCTAGTACAATGATGCGTTGCATGAGTGCTTATTGTATACCAACTACCCCTATGCCCAAGAGGCAGACTTTTGGACATAAGGGTATTTTAACATCGAGAACATTAATACTTAGTCAGTAGTATTAATAGTATTGCTGTTGCACTTTACTGTTACATATGCACTCTGGTTGGATGGCAAACTTATTTTTGTTGTACTGAACTTGTGCTGTAATAACCCTAATCTAATCTAATCTAATCTAATCTAATCTAATCTAATCTAATCTAATTCATTCAGATGTGTGTCTGGCTTCAGGTTGTCTCCTCTGGTTCAGCCTCCCTTCCTGAGAAGGACCGCCTGTCCGTCTTCATCCAGCCCGTCCCCTGTCAGCCAGTAAAGGGAGGAGGGCCTAAGCAACAGCTGACAGATAACCTGTATGTCCCTCACCTCGCTGGGACAACTTACTGCAGAGCAAGGTGTGTAACGACGGTAGGAGACTCCATTCATGTATTGATTAGTGGGTGAGGTTTCCTCATGTCCTCTGGGCTCGAGTCGATGCAGCGTTATATGAGCCTCAGGACTATTGTGAGGGATGTGTGTATTAGTGTGTGTTTTAGTGTGTGTGTGTGTGTGTGAGGGGTGTGTGAGGGATGTGTGTATTAGTGTGTGTTTTAGTGTGTGTGTGTGTGTGTGTGTGTGTGTGTGTGTGTGTGTGTGTGTGTGTGTGTGTGTGAGGGATGTGTGAGGGATGTGTGTATTAGTGTATGTTTTAGTGTGTGTGTGTGTGT
>NC_140180.1:74359009-74360561 GCF_963971535.1 Notolepis coatsorum | reverse complement strand
CAGATAGATCTAGGAGAATCAGGACAGAGGAGAGGCCTTTCGCTTTTGCTAATTGAAGTGCCTCTGTGACTGCAATGAGGGCCGTTTCTGTGGAGTGGCCAGTCCGGAAGCCAGACTGATTAGGGTCTAGGAGGTAATGCTGTAAGAGATAAGCAGTAAGTTGGTTGGATACAGCACGTTCAAGTGTTTTAGAAAGGAAGGAGAGAAGAGACAGGACAATAGTTGCCTATGATGGTGGGGTTCAGGGTTGGTTTTTTTATGAGCTGCGTGACTCTGGCTTGTTTTAGAGAGGTGGGGACCACCCCTGAGTTGAGTGAGGAGTTGATGGTTGCAGTTAGGAATGGGAGGATGTCTGGTGCTATGGTCTGGAGGAGTGGGGAGGGTAGCTGGTCCAGCTGGCATGTAGTCGGACGGTTCGACGTTACCAGTGTCAGGGTCTCGGCTTCTGTAATGGGAGAGAAAGATGACAGAGTGAAGGATGAGGTTCTCGATTCAGTATTTAGAATGGGTGGGGGTTGGGAGAAGGAGCTGCGGATGTTCTCCACTTTTTCCTCAAAGAAGATTGCAAAGTCTTCGGCAGAGAAAGATGAGGGAGGAGGGGGTGGGGGGGGGGAGTGAGGAGGGAGGACATGGTAGCATGCAGTTTGCGAAGGTTCTTGGCAGAGGCCTCGATCCTATGGTGAAAGAAAGAAGCTTTGGCATTAGTAATGGTTTTGGAGAATGTTAACAAGAGGTTGTGATATGTGTTGATGTCAGCAGTGAGGCATGACTTTCTATACTTCCTCTCAGCTGCTCTCAGGACCTGTCTTTGTTCTCTCACTGCATCCATCAGCCATGGACTGGGTGGGGAACGGCGGGAAGGTTTTTCAACGAGGGGACAGAGCTTGTTGAAGGAGGTTGCAAGGGCTGAGAGGAGGGTGGAGGTTGCCATCTCTGTGGGGAGAGCAGAGAAGGTGTCACTCAAAGGTAGAGCGGATAGTATGTCAGAGGAGAGGGTGGAGGGGGATAGGGAGGGCAGGTTGCGTCTGAGTGAGACGTTTTGAGTTGGGGTGAAGACCTTTCGGTTAAGCATGAGAGTTAGTGAGAAGGATATGAAGGAATGGTCAGATACATGTAGGGGAGTTACCGTGGTGTTAATGATGCTGGAGTTACGGGAAAATATGAGATCCAAGGAGTTGCCTGCTTTGTGGGTGGGACTCGAGAGGCATGGTAGTGGGAGTCAGGTCAAATGATTGTAGGAGGGAGACCACTGTGACCGACTGAGATGAGTCAGGCAGGTTGAAGTCGCCCAATAGAAGGAGAGGGGTACCATCTTCCTGTAAGGAGCTTAGAAGCATGTCCAGTTCATCTGGGAAGTGATCGAGCGGACCTCGAGGGCGATAGAGTGTAACGATGGTGAGATTGAAAGGATTAGAGACAGATACTGCATGATATTCGAGAGAGGAGAGTGACAGTTCTGGGAGTGGTAATTCAACTCCAATTCAATTCAACAAATTCTTCCAATTCAACATAATTGTACGCTTAACTGACAAATACGCTAGTACAATGATGC